>NC_059353.1:30970000-30990000 GCF_019703515.2 Myxocyprinus asiaticus | reverse complement strand
TTCACGATTTGAAGTCAAAATTAGAGAATAACGCGATTATTTCAAATGTCATGTAAACGTGGATTTCTTACCTTGTCAGAGTTTTTTAAATAAGCTGATTTTATAGAGTAATCAGCGTATTGGTGTGCATGTAAATGGGCTCACTGTTACAGAACATAGTGTACTAACCACTTTAGAACATTCCATACTCACCAGAACCCTAGAACCAAATCTGGAAATCTTTACACTCACACAAGGAGTGAAAAGAAGCCTCTCACAAAGTGGTTTGATGCCTAATATTGAGTAACACTCCATCACCCTTTGACATAAGCCACTTTATTGTGCATCACTATGGATGGGAGGATGGATATGTTATTAAACGAAAAGCACTGATAAGGTTGTGCAAAGGAAGTAATCTGTTCGGCAATCCCCTTCTGACTTACACGCTCCGTCCAGGCATTTCCCCTTCACAGGAAACACCCTCACCAGGGAACATGTATGGAAGGCTGCCTTTTGTTTAGAGAAAGTGATAAGCACCATGACAATGCTCCAAGAGTGATATTTTTGTATTCTGTGGCCATCAAAATGAGGTTTATGAAGTCTCCATCTCTCAGCTGGTCTGACGTCTAGTCTAATGACTCATTGTCCACTCCCTGCAGGAAAATTGGGCTTAACTTCCCATCTATCTTTAAAACTATTTATCACCACTTTCTGTGCCAAAAATCATGATTCTTCTACATCTGGTTAATATAACTGTAAAAGGACTGACACTCTTTTGCATAAGCCCTGGGGATTTATCAGGCAGCACTGGCAATTAACACTGTTAATGCTTCATGATATTAATGCAAAGAAATATCAAATACATTAATGACAACAATTAAAGCCACACTACAGAACTTTGGGCTCTCTATCGACATCTGTGGTTGAAACCTAAAATTGCAAGCAACTTGCGGAGGAGTATTTTACTTCAGTTGTGTTTTTGCACTGCTCTTCTGCCTGGATGAATCTTATAGTTTGAGGTTACCTGCTTTGCCTGTGACTGCTAAAAGGGCAATAGAAAGTGATACAACAACTTGTGCATTTCTGCGACTGGGGTAAAAGAAATGAGAAATCAGCGGCACACAAAGGCACACACACACTTAGGAAACCTCAAGACTGCAGCAATGTTATAAAATAACCAGAAGTCATGAATATTAGTAAACATCACCAGAAAACGGAAACACTTTGTGATCTGTAAACACAATATCCCCCGAGTAATGGTTGATTAATTAAAGCAGTGGTTCTCAACCTTTTTTTGATGAACGCCCCCCTAATTCTTTGCCCCTACTTTCTTACACTTTTTAGGATTTATGAATTTCTATTTAATCTAAATGTTACGTCCCTGGACGTATTTTAAGTGTATTTCTATTTGTGATCATTTGTTTGTATCTTTTCGTTAAGGAGGTGTTACGTCGTAAGACGTATTGTTTGTGGTAACATTGTACCTGTTTTGGCTGTGTATTTTGGGGTGGGAATGTTTAGTTTTGCATGTCTGTTTTTCCCCTGGCTTTTCTCCTCTCTCTCCTTCTCCCTCTCACTCTTATCAGTACCAGGTGAGAGCACTAATGAGGAGTTCTCGTGATTGGTCTGGCTGTGAGCTGACATAGGCTAAAAGCTGCTGGAACGCTTCATTCCTTGTTTCCCTTCTCCTGGCTCAGATGTGTTATACTTGCTTGTGTGTTTGTTGTATATTGCTTGAGACTGCAGTCATGCCTATTGAGTGAGCTTAAGATAAAAGGTATTGCCCTAAGTCAAGCGTGCCTTGGACTGATTACATTGGGAGCATTTGTATGGAGGTGGGTGCCATTTTTGTTTCAATATCTGTTTTTGTGGGTAGAAAGGGAGTTAGTTTTTATGTTGTTAATTTTCTTTTCTAGGAAAGTTAGTTGACTCCCCTTTAGGAATTTTTGCCCCCTCCTGAAGCCTTTTTGCCGCCTCTCTCATTTAATATGAAATTGCCTTATTTTGCTTTCCAAAAACGTGACTATTTTTGAGTGCTGGGATGGAAGAGGGGAACCAAAACATTCTTATGGTTTTCCCAACCTAGACTGGGATGAATCATAACATTTTAAAAAGTGTATTTTGCATTTGCCCTTTATAAAAATAAATTAAATCTTCATAGTTTTAAGTGGTATTTGTAACTAGACCATAGTATACACATGGAAGCATGGATCTTCACTACCATGGTTAGATGTAACATGATTTCTATAAAAACAAACTATGGAATTTTTGTAATTGCAAACAGTAGGCCTACTCTAAACACATGTACAAACAAATAAAAATATAAAATGTAAAAGTTGTAACAAATGTATTATATTCCCTCACTCCCCTAATGTAGCCTGACAAATTTAATAGAGCTGAAGTGGTGATATGTATTATGAATCTATTGCTGCCTAAAGTACAGTTTGTTATTATAGTAAATTCAGGGGTGGTCATGTAGAATTCTGTGCCGAATTCAAAAGGTTTCTGTGTCTCGTGCCATGCTTCTCACTAGTCCTCTTAGTGCTGCAATGATCAACAGGTGCGCGTTTAAGAGCTCGGTGGTCTGAGTAAAAACGCACCTGCTTTGCGGTCACGTTGCTCTGTCTGTTGAGACGTATCCCCCTACAGAGCCATACAGGTGCATTAGCGGAGGTTGTGACTTCACCTGTCTGTTTGGCTAAACCAGATACCTCGGATGCGTCGCTAGACTTCAGAATCAGATGAACTGTGGTACAAATGTGTTGGGCCTCATGTATTCAGATAGAAGACAAAGGCAGGCCTAACACAGTCGTAAAAACCTAACTCAGGCCCAGACATACCAGGTCATAAATTATACTGATAAAAATCATGCCAAAATCAAACAAAGGGAGTCCAAAACAGACTACAAATCCCATGAAGCCTTGCTCACTGAAGGATCGAACTCTCAACTCCTATTGGATGAGGCACACAACAGAACGTCCCTCAAACCATGACATCATCAGGAGTAGAAATACCTCTGAAATGCTTCCGGGATTTGCTTCCAGCAACTTTGTTCGCCAAGTATAGACATAGCTCATCACTGCTCTCAGGTGCAACCTCGTGGCACAAGGAAGTAACGTCCAACTTGAAACTGTGGCCATACTATCTCCATCTCGCTGGACGAGTTGAGATTACTCTGTGTTCAATCGAACACTCTAACGGATCCGCATCTTCATCCGTTTGCCTGCAGAAGTGAAGAGATTAAAGATTTCTCTTCCATCTTCAATCAAATCGACATTTCTGAGTTCTACGCCAGCCCGCCGAGAATCAACAGCCGTGCCCACCAACAGAGCGAGGAAACGGCCTCCCGTCATCACACTAGCCTCAAGGAACCGGGTCGGAATTAAAGGACGGATGAACACACATTCTGCCTCCTCATGCGATTCAAGTAAGAGGTTTACGTCTGGGCAGAGATAGAATATTATAGTGTGTTATAATAGTATATGTTATAATAGTGTGTTTCAAGATTTTTTGCTTGTACAGTTTACGGACCGCCATGTCCGCTCATTATTAATACTCGGGGTATTAATTATCACAAATTTGTTTTGCTGTATTGTGGTCCAACCAATTTGGACTGTTGTGCAATTTCGCCATCGCGGGTGAGACGGTTAACTGAGCTCATCCATTAAAGAGTCTGGAGCGGGACTGTTTATGAGCCGTCCACCGCGTCTCTGAGCGATAAACTAACAGCTGCTTTCTCTCCTACGATCGCAAAATCGGCTTTAGGGCTGTCACTTTATTCTCTCTCGTACTAACCACACACACACACACACACACACACACACACACACACGCACGTGACCCCTCACAAACATTCTGGCAAACATTTTTGGCTCGTAGATAGCTTCGTGCTAAAGCCCAGCTTTGTCCCTAAGCTATCATACAAGCGGATACACGCAGTAACTGGTAGACGCCATTGACTGGTTTCTCTCCGCCCCCATTCGTGGTCACATTCCCTGGCCGGAAGTCTCACATGACATACTTTCCGCGAGAGTCACGTCCACCATTTGGTGCGCGTCCCTCCTTACACACACTCTCACACACACACCTTATGTGTTATAGGATTATTTTAGTTTCCATATCTAATCGTATCACTGTTTAGTTTGTAGTTGTAAGTCGGAAGTTTATTGACTGCATTGTATTAATTGATATTACTGCATAAATAAACTTTGTTTATTACAAAGAGAAGTGTTTTGGTTTGTTTTGCATACGCCTGTGTCATGCTGATGGGATGTCAGTGCTCAGATTCAAGCCTTCATTCGTTGTTTTTTTTTTTTTTTTTTTTTTCCCGAAAATCGATATTCTTCGGATGTCGATTTTCCTAAGAAAATAATCTAATATTGAGACTGTTATACTATCTGGTTATTAGTCCCTGATTCCAGGGTGGTGCCCCGTCAATGTTAATCCTTATTAATATTCTATTGATTTTTGATAATTGATAATTATCTTTGATTGTTGAATTTGATCAATATGCTAGTGTTAATTTTAATTAATGTTTCATCGATGTTAAATCAACAATTATCAAAGATAATCATTAATTGTTAAAAGATTAAAACAGCGAACATTGATTCTCAATGTTCTATTGATTTTAATAATGAATAATTATCTTTGATAATTATTGCTAATAACCAAACTTGCTCCTAAACGTAGCGCACTACATTTATTGGAGCCCCATATGAGGTTTTAATGAGTTAGATTCAATTAATTTAAATATGAATTAATAACTCAAATAATTATTAATTATTTCTGATAGTAACACTGATCTAAACAACCAGTAAAGCCCTGCACCCCAATCCATTTTAATGGAGTCTAGATAAACATTTTAGTGCAAACAGGAACTTGATGATCGATTTGATTAACATGACTGAAATGCCCCCCTATTTGTAACCTAATGCCCCCCTCTCTGCTAATTTTCTCTTCGTGCCCCCTGGCATCCTTTGAACGCCTACTGGGGGGCAGTACTGCGCCTTTTGAGAACACCTGCATTAAAGCATGACAACCAATATAAGCTTCAACAACCTTACCAGAAAACTTATCCAAGCAGTATAGAAGTAAACAACTTCACCAAACAGTTAACAATTACATCCATCCAAAGACTGTCCTGCTGAACTGCAACTGACGGAACAGCCGTATCTTCCCCAGCCGACACATGCACGACACAGTAGCCGGCCCTTTTCTGTACTAATGGACATGACGTAAACACAAGGACGAATTATGTAAACCTGCAAAAATGAAGACGAGGACAGGGTTTTAAACACAGATTTTTTTGTATGTACTCACTCAGTAATGGACTTTTGTTCATTTTAACCAGAAAAATCTTCCGTAGTGCAGCTTTAAGCAATATTGCATGAGCAAGAGTGCTGTTGTTCTGAATATCAGCACAGCTTTGATTGGGCTGAATTATTCAGTTAGTCATTCAGAACTACTACTAGCCAAAACAAAAATATCAGAAACTAGATTCAAGTCACAGTATTGCTTTAAATATATTTATTATTAGATCCATATGTCATATTAATTGAAAAACATTCCTGTTTTCCCTCAACAAAAGCAATAGTCATTTAAAGATATTTAAATTCATGAACATTTCTAAACGTAGGCCCTATTTAAAATATGAAGAAATGTTACATGAATTAGTTGATGCAGCTCACTTAAGAATTTACCTGTGTTGGGCAAGCTAATAAAAAATATAGGTAGCTAATCTACCAACTACAGAACAATTAGCTAAGCTGAAAGTTACCCTTTTAGGAAAGTAGCTAGATAAACAACACTGTAAAAATAGCTACATTACTGCCAACTATTAAATATGAAGTAGTCAGCTGTAATTTGTTCTAATACATGTTATTAGAAAATAAAACAATATCAAAACATTTCAAACATCTCTAAAAGACTTATTTACATGACACAGCACATTTACATGAAACGGAAGTTTCTCAATTACGTTTCAAACATAGTCTATGGCAGTACCATGATAAGAGTTCACCAAGTTCAAGTTTGCAGATTGCTTTTGCAGATAGATTCAAATCATTTTAAAGAAGAACTTCTGACTACTGCATGTTTATTGCAATCGCATCAAGCAATGGACACCTGGATACACCAACTTGCTTTTGTCACCACGGGATGGAATGGCAGTTTTCTCTTTTTTTTTTTTTTTTTTTATCATGGAAAATTATGAATTGGGTTGCTGTGTACAGACCTAACTGTAACTAAATATACTTTTATCTGGTCGTCATCGTTGTTGTTATTAATACTAATTAAATCAAGCCAGTAATTGCAGGGGAATCATAAGGGGAAATATAAATGTTCATTGGATGTGAATAAGCTTCGCAGGACAATGATACAAAAGGACCATAGGATTTTTTTGAAGGACCTCAGCCCGTATTGTTCGTGTATATTTATTTTATTCTGTTTCGTGTTTTTTATTTTTATTTGTATTTTTATTTTATTTTTTTTATCAAAAATGTAAATGTAATAGGCCTACACCAAAAGTGTAGGCTATTAAAAGTGTTGCTAATCCAACCTGGTCTTAGAAAACCGCATTGCTGGTAGGCTACATCAAGCCAAAAATCCAAGGCACTCACATGGGGTATAGGCCTAATATTAATTAGACCATCTATTATAATGGGGTAATAATATTAAAAAACATAATCTAATTGTGGCAAGAAGAGCCTTAATTAGGCTATGTACTGCAATTATTTTACATGATTCCCATTAAGTTTTAAACATCCGCTGTCCATAAATATTTTACTGCGTAATGGTTGAACGCATATAGGGAAGGTAACATCTGGGAGAGGAGGGACTCAAGATGGCACCGAGTATGGCTGCTGCGTTGCGAGCTCCGACACAACATGGCAGTGTTTTGTTTTTGTTCACAATTCTTATGTTTTTTTTGTCTTGGATGTTGTCTGCCTTTTATTGTCTACAACAGACAAACACTTTTGGACATTGGTTCAGCAATTTCACACCGTAAACCGGACTTCAAATTCCTCAATGCCGACCCGCTGTTTACAAACACGCAAGCGGAGCCCTTTGTCTGGGCTGCACGGCCACGGAAATGCAGGAGGAAAAGGGGAAACCGAGCCGGCGTTCTCATCAGAGTAAGACGCCGCGCAAATCGACCCCCGCTACCCAGTATTCTACTGGCAAATGTTCAGTCTCTGGATAACAAGCTCTGCGAGCTGAAAGCACAGATCTCTTTCCAATGAGAGATGAGGGACTGCTGCATTATCTGCCTTACAGAAACTTGGATGTCTGTGGAGATTCCAGACTCGGACATTGAACCCGCGGGGTTCTCCGTGCACCGAGTGGACAGAGAGAAAGACCTCTCAGGTAAAAGCAGAGGTGGTGGTGTATGTTTTATGATCAACAAATCCTGGTGTGATCAGAGGAACGTACATTCTATCAAGTCTTTCTGCTCTCCTGATCTGGAATTTCTCATGCTTCTGTGTCGTCCATACTGGTTACCGAGGGAATTACAGCGGTCATTATCACAGCTGTGTACATCCTGCCACAAGCCGACACAGACCGGGCACTCAAGGAACTGTATGGGAGTATAAATGAGCAGGAAACCGCACACCCTGAGGCCGCGTTCATTGTGACCGGGGACTTTAATAAAGCCAGTTTCAAATCAGTCGCACCAAAATACCACCAGCACATTAGTTTCAACACACGAGGGGACCGGGTTTTGGACCATTGCTACTCTCCCTTCCGGGATGGCTACAAATCCCTCCCCCGCCCACCATTTGGCAAATTAGACCATTCTTCCATACTGCTTCTGCCCACTTACAGGCAGAAACTGAAACGGGAAGCACCCACCCTCAGAACGATCCAGTGCTGGTTGGACCAATCAGACTCTATGCTACAAGACTGTTTTGATCACACGGACTGGGAGATGTTCCGGTCCGCCTCTGATGACATTGAGGTTTAAGCTGATAGCGTAATGTGTTTCATCAAAATGTGCGTGAAGGACGTTGTTCCAACCAGAACAACACGGATCTATCCGAACCAGAAGCCATGGATAAATAGCGATGATCGCGCGGCACTTAATGTGTGGACCGCCGCTTTTAATTCCGGGAACGCGGAGGAGCATAAACAAGCCAGTTATGCCCTCCGAAAAACTATCAGAACAGCAAAACGCCAGTACAGGAACGAGATTGAAGGACAGTTTAACACCACCAACTCTAGAAGCATGTGGCAGGGAATTAACATCACGGACTTTAAAGGGAATAAAACTCCACCATGAACACCGCTGCCTCTCTCCCGGATGAGCTAAATACTTTTTATGCTCGTTTTGAGGGAAATAACACCACCCTCATGGAGAGAGCTCTCGCGGCCGAAGCTATAGAGGTTAGTTCACTCTCTGTCTCTGTAGCGGATGTAACCCGATCCTTCCGACAGGTGAATATCCGCAAAGTCATCAGAGCGTGCGCAAACCAGCTGGCTGGTGTTTTTACAGACATTTTCAACCTTTCCCTCTCTTTGTCTGTAGTCCCCACATGCTTTAAAACGTCCACCATTGTGCCTGTTCCAAAGCAATCCAAAATAACTTGCTTAAATGACTGGTGTCCTGTTGCTCTGACCCCCATCATCAGCAAACGCTTTGAGAGACTAATCAGAGATTACATCTGCTCTGTGCTGCCTCTCTCTCTTGACCCATTGCAGTTTGCTTACCGCAACAATCGCTCCACTGATGATGCCACTGCATCTACACTACACACTGCTCTCTCCCACCTGGAAAAAAGAACACTTATGTGAGAATGCTGTTTGTAGACTACAGCTCAGCATTCAACACCATAGTGTCCTCCAAGCTAGATGAGAAACTCCGGGCTCTGGGCTTAAACAGCTCGCTGTGCAGCTGAATCCTGGACTTCCTGTCAAGCAGAAGCCAGGTGGTTAGAATGGGCAGCAACATCTCCTCATCACTGACCCTCAACACTGGAGCCCCACAGGGCTGTGTTCTCAGCCCACTCCTGTATTCCCTGTACACACACGACTGTGTGGCAACACATAGCTCCAGTGTCATCATTAAGTTTGCTGATGACACGACGGTGGTAGGTCTGATCACTGACAATGATGAAGCAGCCTACAGAGAGGAGGTGCACACTCTGACACACTGGTGTCAGGAGCACAACCTCTCCCTCAACGTCAGTAAGACAAAGGAGCTAGTGGTGGACTTCAGAAGAAAAGACAGAGAATACAGTCCCATCACCATCAAAGGAGCACCAGTGGAGAGAGTCAGCAGCTTCAAGTTCCTGGGTGTCCACATCACTGAGGAACTCACATGGTCCATCCACACTGAAGTCGTTGTGAAGAAGGCTCATCAGCGCCTCTTCTTCCTGAGACGGCTGAGGAAGTTTGGAATGAACCACCACATCCTCACACGGTTCTACACCTGCACTGTAGAGAGCATCCTGACTGGCTGCATCTCCGCCTGGTACGGCAATAGCACAGCCCACAACCGCAAAGCACTGCAAAGGGTGGTGCGAACTGCCAGACACATCATTGGAGGTGAGCTTCCCTCCCTCCAGGAAATATATGAGGTGGTGTGTGAAAGTTTGGAGGATCATCAGAGACTCCAGCCACTCGAGCCATGGGCTGTTCTCACTGCTACCATCAGGCAGGCGATATCGCAGCATCAGGACCTGCACCAGCTGACTCCATGATAGCTTCTTCCCCCAAGCAATCAGACTTTGAACTCTTGATCTCCCACGATCAAAATACATCAGCACTGCACTTTATTACTCTCACTCTTATATCTCACACTGTCATAAGTTATATTATTATTATATATATATTCTCTTAACCAGTAAACTTACTATCAACCGACAGCCTGAATGTCAATACAGTACAATACAGCCTACTGTACATTCTATATATACTACTATATATACTTTTTTATTTTTATTGAATAATGTGTATCTATATTGTGCGTATTGTATACTGTACAGTGTATGTTATTATTTGTATATTGTTGTGTGTAAATTAGACTTGTGTTAATTTGATGTTATTGTAAATTGGTATATGTCTCATCACTGTCACGACTGCTATATTGATCGGAACTGCACCCAAGAATTTCACACACCATTGCACTTGTGTATATGGCTGTGTGACAATAAATGTGATTTGATTTGATTTGATTTTGATCTTGTCTATACAAATCATATAGCCCAGATGGTAAAGAGAGACAACTGCATAATAAACAATGGTTTCATTTAATTCAATCAGTTCATGGTTAGATGTATCCTATAAATAAAATGAAAACTAAACTCAACAAAAAAAGAAATGTCCCTTTTTCAGGACACTGTATTTTAAAGCTAATTTTGTAAAAATCCAAAGAAATTTACAGATCTTTATTGTAAAAGGTTTAAACAATTTTCCATGCTTGTTCAATGAACCATAAACAATTAATAAACATGCACCTGTGGAATGGTTGTTAAAACACTAACAATTACAGACATTAGGCAATTAAGGTCACAGTTATAAAAACTTAAGACACTAAAGAGACCTTTCTACTGACTCTTAAAAACACCAAAAGAAAGATGCCCAGGGTCCCTGCTCATCTGCGTGAACGTGCCTTAGGCATGCTGCATGGAGGCATGAGGACTGCAGATGTGGCCAGGGCAATTAATTGCAATGTCCGTACTGTGAGATGCCTAAGACGGCGCTACAGTGAGACAGGAAGGACAGCTGATCATCCTCGCAGTGGCAGACCACGTGTAACAACACCTGCACAGGATCGGTACATCCAAATATCACACCTGCGGGACAGGTACAAGATGGCAACAACAACTGCCCGAGTTACACCAGGAACGCACAATCCCTCCATCAGTGTTCAGACTGTCCGCAATAGGCTGAGAGAGGCTGGACTGAGGGCTTGTAGGCCTGTTGTACGGCAGGTCCTTACCAGACATCACCGGCAACAACATCGCCTATGGGCACAAACCCACCTTTGCTGGACCAGACAGGACTGGCAAGAAGTGATCTTCACTGACGAGTCGCGGTTTTGTCTCACTAGGGGTGATGGTCAGACTCTCGTTTATCGTCGAAGGAATGAGCGTTACACTGAGGCCTGTACTCTGGAGTGGGATCGATTTGGAGGTGGAGGGTCTGTCATGGTTTGGGGCAGTGTGTCACAGCATCACTGGACTGAGCTTGTTGTCATTGCAGGCAATCTCAACGCTATGTGTTACAGGGAAGACATCCTCCTCCCTCATGTGGTACCCTTCCTGCAGGCTCATCCTGACATGACCCTCCAGCATGACAATGCCACCAGCCATACTGCTCGTTCTGTGCATGATTTTCTGCAAGACAGGAATGTCAGTGTTCTGCCATGGCCAGCGAAGAGCCCGGATCTCAATCCCATTGAGCACATCTGGGACCTGTTGGATCGGAGGGTGAGGGCTAGGGCCATTCCCCCCAAAAATGTCCAGGAACTTGCAAGTGCCTTGGTGGAAGAGTGGGGTAACATCTCACAGCAAGAACTGGCAAATCTGCTGCAGTCCAGATTAATCTGCTGCAGTCCCCCACATGTTAAGTTTGCTGAAAATAAAAGCAGATGAAATTGAGAGGATGTTTCTTTTTGTTTATTTAAAAATGTAAGGTTAATTGTGTTCTGTTTAACACAGCATACTGTATATGGACATAAATTTACACCCCCACTGATATTTCACTTTTTAAAAGGTATACAGAGACATGTCGGGCAAAATAAAGTCCAAGGCAACGTGTGCACCTGAAACCGCATCGCAAGCACCGCAGTGACTGTAAATATATCTATAAATAAAAGCTGTCCTTTGTTTTAAAGCTCGCCATGTCCCATGTGAAAAGGATTTTATTCTGAAGTAAAGGAATGAGGAAGGACAGATTGCAGGTTTAACCAATCAGTAGAAATGGGAGTGTCACGTCCATCCACTTGTACAATCTTATTTGATTTGCACACTTGTTTTAAGCACTTGAATGAAAAACGAGAAATCGAGCTGAATTCCTGTTTTTCTAGTTCTTATACGGAATGAAAAGATGAAAAATGTGTTCTCAATTTAGATAATTTCTTTCTAGATGAAATAGAGTAAACGGCCGGTTTATTGGTTATTCTATTTTGAAGACAAAAACGAGAAAACTAATTATCCGAAGGTACACGGACACTGCAACTGTTGAAATGATTCAGAATTAACCGCGATCCGATTCAGACTATTTTGACAATTTTTCAAGTCGATTGACTGATTAATGAAAAAGAAATGACTCAAAAGAGTGATTCGCTTTGGGATCTCTAGTTCTGATTCTAAACAACCGACCAATAAAATACCGCATACACAACTTGATTGCGGAAATACCATCTGGAAAAATTTAACATGTTGCATGATTAAAATATAATCTATGAACAATAACCTGCCAATGTTTGTTTTTATCGGCTAACTTTAGTTTAAAAATACTGATAATAAATAATAACATCAACACTGCAAGTCAGCATGCACAATTTCCCTCTGATATGCATTAAAGGAATAGTTCACCCAGAAATGACAATTCTGTGATTATTTACTCACCCTTATGTTGTTCCAAACCTTTATGCCTTTCTTCTTAGATATTGATATTTTGAAGAATCATTGCCATAGTGACCACAGCTGTTAACATCCAAACATGACCACATGCACAGACAAAACCAACAATAAAAGTAGTCTACTAGTATGTATTTATAGTCTACATAAAAAAGTAACAAGTAGTCTTTATGAATTGCACTAATCCTGTTCTCAATGCTTCATGTGCTCCACAGAAAAAGTAACTGCATACAGTGTGTATGGGTTTGGAATGACATTTGAGTGCATAATGACAGAATTTTCATTTCTGGGAGAACTATACCTTCTAACTACAGGGCACATAACGACAACCTTTTAATTTGCCACTTACTAGCAAATAGCACCTTAGAGAGCGATCAATGAACTGTGTAGCCCAATTTACTTTGCTAAACTGTAAACATCTAGAGGCTATCTTGCATTACATGTTTGCAATAAAATTATAAATGGTCAAATTAACATCATGGAATAGTGGTGGTATCACAAACTAATGCTGGTTTTGAGATAAAGGATGGCACAGCCAGTGCTTTATGACTAGAATTTCAGGCATCCTGTTAAACAGCCTCAGGGAAAGGGCTCGATTTAAAATTCAAACATTGTTTGCAGAAGGCTCAGGAGGTCAACAGGAGTGAATAAAACTGCAAACTGGCTATTTAGATTCTGAAAAAGGATTTCATATTGAGATTAGTTATATATAAAACTAAATTGTAACATTTTCTATAGAAACTGTAAGTTGTAATTGCCCATTCAAAACTGATTTTTGCTAAGGTCTTCATGCTAAGGTGTTGTGGGTGGTTGCAAGGGGATTGCTATACGGTTGCTAAGGTGTTCTGAGGGGTTTTAAGTGCATGGCTACGCAATCGCTCTGGATGGTTGCTATTTGTGCTTGGTTACTGGACTAAGTCTAAAGAACCCTACCGAGTCTTTGTGATATTATTGTCTACCAGGCAAAATTTTAAGTCTGGACAAACAGAAAACTAACAGTGCAACCCTGCAATATCATTCATGTCTGTAGCACAAGCAGAAAGGGATAGTTCACCCAAAAAACAAAAAATTTTTTTTCATTTACTCACCCTCATGCCACCCCAGATGTGTATGACTTCTGCAGAAAACAAACTAAGATTTTTATAAGAATAACTCTGCTCTGTTGGTCCTTACAATACAAGTGAATGATGAGCAGACCTTTGAAACTCCTTTTTTTACTATAAATCTCCACTTTCACCTGTGAAAGTGGAGATTTATAGTAAAAAAAGGAGTTTTACAGTAAAAAAAAAAATATATTGATCTGTTTCTCACCCACACCTATCATATAGCTTCTGAAGATATGGGTTAAACCACTGGAGTCTTTTGGACTACTTTTACGTGTCCTTTGTGATTTTTGGAGCTTCAAAGGTCTGGTCACCATTCACTTGCATTGTAAGGACCAACAGAGCTGAAATATTCTTATAAAAATCTTTGTGTTAAGCAGAAGAAAGAAAGTCATACAAATCTGGGATGGCATGAGGATGAGTAAATGAGAGAATTTTCATTTTTGCGTGAACTCACCCTTTAAGTTACTTGCTGAAATTTAATATTTTGGGATAGGGGTTTAGAATAAACCCCTGCCCCCAAGTATTAGCAATAAGAGGTGATGCTTGCCTTAGCATGCATCATGCAATAAAAAATAATGTATGAAAAGTGAGGTATAAAAAGTTGATTTTAATGGAGTATGAAGGACTGACAGATCAGGCAAAATCAAAAGTCCAGGACATCTTGCAAAGATAATCATGAAACACTGTCAGCACACTGCACATGTTTTCACTGGTGACCAAACAACCGAGGTCATTAGATTAATTGCAAACGCAGAAGTGAAACTAATCTGATATGGAAACATAACAGTAATTATAGCAATTTTTGGCACATTTCATATAAAGTGATGACAAAATGTGATTATGATGTGTTAATTGCACCTGTGATACTTTGTGTCTTTTTTGTATTTGTTTTATTTGTATGAAGATATATTCCATGATAACACTAAACAAGAATATTGCAAAGTTGGACAACGTTACCTTTTTCTTAATTTTGCATTTTTAATATAAATCACATTGTTACTCAGGCTTATTGATGCAGAGGTATTGCTACGATGTACATCCTCTGAACAGATGTGCAACTCAATGTTGAATTTGCAAGAAATAGCCCTTGATTAATAATGCACCCTTATAATGTCTCTCCCTAGTCTTATTTTTTTTTTTTTTTTTTTTTGTAGTTTGCATTGTCACAGAGATGTATTTCTAAAATAAATATACAGAAAACAATCAAAAGTGCCACCTAGAAGACAAGTTGATTGGAAAGCTTTTACACGGCCCTGGTAACCATCACCAGCCCAGCAGTAACACTGCAGTTCTGCAGTAGATGTTTCGAAAACACACTGAATGGCAGAACTTTTTTAAGAAAGATGTTCACATGAAAATAGAAAAGCTGTAAGAAGCTCTTGATGAAATATACCAACACTGCAATAAGACCTTTTGCCATCTTACAAAGATTGTGATTCATTCATTGAAAGCTTCTTAACAAACAAGTGTTCAAGTAGATATTCCTGCTTTAGGTGCACATTCACATGGTTAGACCAGTGACCAATACAGTGTGAATACAGTGTTCATCTTCAAATGTACAATTTGCTTTGGCCACCATCATGCTAAACAGGTGGTTTAACTCAAATTACTCCTGGAGCACTTTTTGTTGTGTTAGACTTAGAGGTCTAGGCCCAATTTTACAAGCATCAACTAGAATGTGTAGTAAAAATATTAATGAAAAAAAAAGGGAAAGAAATACTGGAAAAACAATTTTCCAACCATTTTAGTATGTCTTTAGCATAATCAGTTCTGACAGACTGTTACTGTTATACCAGGCTGACCACGCAGCAAAAAAACAAAAAAAAACAAAATTCTGTTCTGCAGTATTTTTTTGTTTGTCTTGTAAAAATGTCTACACATCCTTAATATATTCTCTAAAAATAAGTCTTAACATTTTATACTGTTTTGCTTCTCAAGTAAATGTATTTAAGTAAATTTTTGCCCAATTGGCAAATAGCTTTTTCTTGTTTTAAGCATAAACCTTACTGAATGCCGTTACATTTCTGTTTAAAACAAGAAAAAATATTTGCCAAAAATAAATGTAATTAAAGATATATGCTCAGAAAACAAGTTTTAATATCATACAATTTTGCTTCTCAAGTAAATGTATTTTCAAGAAATGATCAAGAAAATGACTTTTTTGCAGTGCAACTCTCCAAGACACTAAGGAATATTATGACAATAAAGCTATGACCCCTACACTCATATAAATCTACAACTTGGTGCATATGTCAAGTACAGTTTCTGGTGTGACAACAGATAAACTATCATTTAGAATGAAAATCAAACAATTATTTATTTTTATTTTTTATGATTGGCAGAACTGAGGCAACCATTATCAACTGCATTTGAAAGACTGCACATATTTATCTTTATGGCATAGTATCATACACCAAATTATTTAGGCACGCTTTTGCATTCCACACAGAATACTATGCAATAAGGAAGATGACAGTGTAAAGACATGTGATTCTTCTTGTCTTTAGTAATATGTCTGAAGCTTATTTCCAAAAATGTGATCCAGAGCTCCAAACCAAGGAGTCTGGGCAGCAGGACTAAGTTGCAGAGAAAACCCAGCAGCAAACGGTTTCACTTCCTGCACTTAGGTTAAGCACTTTCAGCAAAAGGTTGACCTGGTATATATTTGCCCAACTCTTGTGGAGTGTCGGGTAAAAAGAACCTTCACAGTTGAACGCAAAGTTATTCTCTCGTTGTCCACGTGTAGACATTAATGCATCAAGACTTATACACGGAGAAGTCATGCTGCTCTTTGGAAAGACAATTTTGAATTGTTTTCAAGTATTCTGAACATCGTGGCAGCAAGGTGTCCTCTCATTCAAACATTCCCAACTCTTAAACAAAGGAAACGATTGAATTAGGCAATCAAGAGTGAAGCACTTTGGGAAAACAAAAGCGTAATCAGCAGATATTCTTATTTGGGTGCGTTGATGCTTATCACTATACACCTGTCCTAAATACATGTAGTGAAACGTTAAAGGCAACCACCATGTTGCGCTTCTACATAAAGCTGTTGACTCAATTTCTCAGGATTCAAGCACCACATGATACATCAGTCAGGGGGTTGTGCCTTTTTGCCAGAATTGTGCTGGCAAAATCATGGCTTTTTACTGGCCGCTTTGGCTTTTCCATTAGTGTTAGACTTCAGTTGTATCATCTCCACATCAGCCATGACTTCCAGGGGCAAACTGCTACGCATGCACTCAATGGTCTTCTGGTAGGAAGCTTTCTCCTGTTCCAGAGAACGGATCAGGTGTTTCATCCTCCTCTCATGTGACAGGAAGCTTTCCACACTGTTCTCCAAAGTCTGAATCTTCAAACGAGCCGCCTATTAATAGAAAACCCATACATTAGTAATGAGTGAAGAACAGTGTAAGAAATGTACTTGCTTATTAATGGGAGTGTTTTTTTCATAGCAATTTAATTTGACATCTTTTCATCAAAAAACACTTCACATTAGCAACATATTCAACAAAACTCTCCTCTGAGACAGCTAATACAGATTTCTGGCATTGTTGTTACGTTACATGTTTAGAGTAAGAGAGTTTCATGGATAATTCATTCTCCTATATTTCTTGACAACTACACACCTAGGGATAATGGGTCAACAATATGATTGTCATTTGAAATCTCCTTTTAAATTTTAAGACAAAATAAAAAGAACCATTTCAGTATTCTACAGTAAACTGAGAAGCATATCTGTAAAAATATCAGATTTAGGTTTGTCTTTTCTCAGGAGTAGGAGATGCAAATTTGTACTGTGCTGCCACACAGGCAATGTACGCACAAAAACGCTTCCCTGTTTTTTTTTTCAAGCCATTATTTTGTAAGTTTTGGTTTTATGAAAATATACAACGTTTTGCTTTAAATTCTATTTATTGCCTTTTAATCATATAGTATAGTGAAGAATGGAAAGAAAAGAGAAGGGACACAATGCAGGTTGGATTTGAGCACATACCCCATGAGCACAACAGATCTTTATGCGTTACAAACATATACACTACCCACTGTGCCAGATCACAGCTTTGGTGAGAATATACAAAATTAATACATAAAAACAAATAAACAACTATCTAAACAAATGTATGGAAGCATCACAGACCTGCAGTTTCTCTAATAAGTCCATGTTCTGTTTCTTGAGCTGGGCATTGGCTTTCTCCAACTTGTCTACTCTATCAGATTCCTCTGATGGTGGAGGAGCATCTGCCAGCTCATCCTGCAGGACGTGGTACTCCACCTCATATGCATGCAGCTGCTTGGAGATGTCCATCTCGATAGCCTGACAAACAAAATTTCAAACAGACAGAAACAGGTTTGTTGAAATTAAGTTACGTTTTCCCAAACCTGATTACAACATAGAATGGATGTTCAGTGGTTCCTACTAATGATTGTTTTGTTGAAGGTTCATTGTTGCCATTTGTTTGTTGTAAACTGATCTATACAATACAACTGTTTACAATTTGTTCAACATCAACAAATAAAAGTTCATTATAATGATGTACATTATACACCTTTGGTTTTGAAAACCAAGACAAGTGGCACCATCTAGTGGCCAAATAAAGTGCATTCCAGTCGATTTCCATTATGGATTGTTTGGCCATGTTCAGAATGTAACACTAGTGCACTGCATAGGATACAATGGGGTTAAAGACCCAGCTTAAGGAAAATCAGCTTTTTTCGGGTCAAAAAGTGTCTCAAGATTTAAGAAATACATTTATTTTTATTGAATATTGATGAAGCAACATAATTTGAGTGAAAAGAAATAACAACAGAAGGTTGTTTTGAATACAGTTTGTTTAAAAAAAAAAATTAATAAAAAGTGGCTAGGGAGCCTTTCACCCCAGGGGTAAAAGGCCCCAAGGAGGAGTTATAGTGATATAGGGGCAAAAGTTAAAGTGCACAATTTGTCAATTTATGCAAATACTTTTGAGACAACAAGATGCTTTTTTTAGTAACAAATTAAGATAATGCTTACTCAAAATAACTACTTCAGAAAAGGGTGCATAATTTCTTGTTCATTTCAATCACATTTTACATTTTATAACATCTTAAGTATTCTATAAACAAAGTAATCTCCATTGTGATTGGATCAGTCAATGTGGGCCCACTTTGAACATGTTCCATATCAAATCTAGTCACCCAAATCCCAAATTCAAATCTATGTGTAAATGAATAAAAAAAAAAATGGCTTAACTCCAACTTCCTAAAATTGAACATGGATAAAACTGAGGTCATTATTATTGGAACACCAACACGTACGAAAAAATTCCTTATGACTTTAGTTGTGATATTGATGGCACTTTCATTAGACCATCCAATACTGTAAAAAAATGTAGGTATCATCTTTGATCCCTCCCTCACTTTTGAAGCTCATATTAAATCTATATCTAAAATTGTCTTCTTTCACCTTCGCCTCATTGCTCGCCTTCGTCCCTTTAACAGTCTCAAAGATGCTGAAACACTGGTTCATGCATTTATATCCTCATGTCTTGACTCTCTTGACCTCTTCATTGGTTTACCTGCTAACTCTATTGCTAGGTTGCAATATATTCAAAATTCTGCTGCTAGAATTCTTACATATACCAAGCGCTCGGCTCATATTACTCCATTCCTGTTTGAACTTCACTGGTTACCAGTTTTGTTTTGCATCAAATATAAACTAATCCTGCTTACATTTAAATCACTTCATGGTCTGGCACCTCTCTATCTTAGTGAATTGCTTCTCCCCTACAACCCGATCCGCTCGCTTAGGTCTTCTGGGTCCGGACTCCTTTCCGTCCCTAGATCTCGCCTCTCTACTATGGGTGGCAGGTCATTCAGCGTAGTAGCACCCAATATATGGAATTCACTCCCCCTGACTCTTGGCAGCATCTCTTCTAGATGTTATTTATCTTCATGTGTTATGTATTCACTCTCTGTGCTATCTGAACTGTGTTTTTGTGACTGTTCTTTGTTTGTGTATTATTGTTACTATTGTAAAGTGTCCTTGAGCTCTGGAAAGGTGCTATATAAATTAAACTTATTATTATTATTATTACTTATTATTATTTACCCCACTTTAGAAAAACTGTGTGTTTAATAGGGGCCTTTAGCCCCTGCAACAGGAGGGCTTTTTACCCCAAATAATATCCTTTCACTTTTGGGACAGTTATTGACATTTTATATATATATATATATATATATATATATATATATATACACACACACACACACACACACACACACACAGTATATAATCACCTTGAACAAAATTGAAAATGACAAATAAGTATTTTGTCTCAAAATAAATGTG
>NC_059353.1:30112500-30340000 GCF_019703515.2 Myxocyprinus asiaticus | reverse complement strand
GTGTGTATTATAACAGGATATTGCAAAAGCAGAATTTCTTGAATTAGGTATAAACAGTCTATCATGCCCTCAGTGGGAGGAGCTCCTGGTGGGCAAAGCAAAAATAAATGGACAGATCTGATGTCAAACAGATTTAACCAGGTTTATTTATAAATGTGAACAAACATTCCAGAGGGTTAATATCTTATATGGTAATAAAAATACTTTACAGTAGTTTTATCAAGAACATACCAAACAAGCAAAGGGACATGAATGCACAAACGCACATGAAACTGTAAGTAAAAGTAGAGACGATCTGCTCAAAATAGTCCTATTTTTACTGTTCCTTCTCTGCAGCTCTGAATTACACCAAGGTTCATCATTTTCAAAAAGTCTAATTTCACCTAAAACAACAAATCAAAAAAAGAAAGAAATAAGGCATGTTAAACAGTTATCAGCTTAACTCGTTACAGTTTAAAGATCCCATCTGTTTTGAGATTAAATTATGAAATAAGTTTAATTCAGGGTTATCTTCATAACTAATTTTATGTGTTCTACAAAAGATCTCAAATGTTACATATATATATATATATATATATAAAAAAAGATACAACGTATCTTTGTAATGATGTTGTTATATGCACATATGTCAATGTTACCTCTGGAATATCTGCCATTGTCCTGTGCTTTTGGTCTCTGTAGTTCCAGTCCAGGACCAAATACCGCAATCCTTGCACAGTCAAACCATCTAGAGCACAAGTAGTGAAAAGATATTTCACACAACTGAAAATTAAATAACATCCTGTTTAGTAATTGTTAAAATATCTTTTTTTTTTAAATTTTTTTTTTTTATTAAAGTGTACAAGCTAACCTTTCTCTAACAGGGCAGCAATTCTACCAGGAGTTCCAACAGCGATGTGTGTTACACCTTTACTTAACAACTTAATTTGTTCATCCACTTTAATATGTTTTGCGAACAGCTTCAGCACTTTAGCTTGTCCTTTAAACACCACCAGTTGCCTTAAACACAAAGAGAGAGAAAAATGATACACTCAAGAAGACAGTCTCTATATCATTTAAAACTGGCCACCAGAAAGATAAAACTTACTTAATGAGTTCAATTGTTCTGAGAGCGGATCCACAAACGATGAGCAAAACAACTGACCGGGTCTGGGTGTGCTGCTTCTGTATTTTTGCCCACTTTGGACAGACTGAAATAAGCATGACACCAAAGAACCATAATAAACCTCAAGCCAAACACAGAGACAGAAATCATGCATAAATATATAAGAATTTTGACTTTGAAAGCAGACTGAGAGTGATCTGAGAATTCATTGGGATAGATCAAATATCACCTTGGTATAAGGTAAAGGTTTTAAAAGGAACAGTTCACCTAATAATGCAAACTGTGTAATTTACTCCTGTGTTGTTCCAAAACTGACTTTCTTCTGTGGGACACAAAAAGATATATTTTATAGAATTTCCCAGCTCCTCTTTCCTATACAATCAAAGCATACCATGAACAGGGGCTGTAAAGATGCATTGTGTGCCTAGTTTGGTGTCCATGACACCTAAAGGCCACTGTATACTTCCTACGTAACAGCCAACAGCTAATTCTGTTTATGTTGTTCAGTCAGTTAAGATCAGTTAACATGAACACACCGGCATGCAGTTATTAGTGAGCTGGTGCAAACTTACCTACATCTGTACAATCGTTCGTTAAGGGACATTTTCCAAGAACATGTAATGCGATTTTTTTAAGGAATCAAATCTACTCAAATACTCTCAAGTGTCCATTAACTCAAAACAACACATCCGCCATCTGCAGCCGAAAGCTATTCACACATCTGCCCATAGTAAACTATGCCTATCATTCTTTTGTCTGTATTCTGCACATTAACACTCTTATATATGCCCATCTTTGCAGTAGTATCAGTGTCATCATAAATTACAATAACAGTGTAATCGGCACATATTATGGCCATGCATAGCTCAATGAATTCAGAATGTAAACACAAATTACACAGTACCTACTGCATACTCGTTTAGTTAAAACAGCTTCTTTTACTGACCTAGTGTGAATTCTACTCATACAATGAGGCATGAAGTCATTGGTAACACATTTCAATGTCACATTAGTTGATGTTTTACATGTAGTCTTAAGCGTCCTCATGTTTATATGCTCCTCTAAACGCCTCCACCAGCAGTGTGGCTGGTATCCGAATGAAGAACTTCTCTATAGTATGCTGGGGCCTTAATACCATTGGTTCTTGCGCATCTAGCAACCAAATGTTTGAAAATGTGGAAGTAAAAATTAGCTTTGAAAGCTATGGAGGAGAGGAAGATTATCAGTGAATAATGGCTTAAATTTCAATCTGATCCTCACACAAAAGCTTTAGTATATGTAGAATATAGCACACAGACTACTTTTATGGTGCTGTTTTTTGTTTTTGTTTGTTTTTTTCTGACCAGCCCCTGGTCATTAAAGGAATAGTTCACCAAAAAAATGAAAATTCTCTCATTCACTTACCCTGATACCATCCCAGATGTGTATGACTGTCTTTCTTCAGCAGAAAAATTTAATTTTTTAAGAAGATAGAGCTCTGTCAGGTCCTTACAATGCAAGGAAATGGGTGCCAGCACTCTGACGGTCCAAAAGTCATATTTAGGCAGCATAAAAGTAATCCACATGACTCCAGTCGATCAATGAATGTCTTCTGAAGCAAATCGATACATTTGTGTAAAAAATATTTAGATAATTAAAATGTTATTAACCTTTAAAAAGAGCTTCCTGCCAGCAGCTGAAGCACGTCGGCGAGTTCACGTGAGAATTCACACGGCGCTTATTTACAACAGAAGGACAAACGTCACACAGAGTTCGGCCATTTCACACAGCATCAGAGGCCTGGATGGAAGTGCCGATTTAAAGAAAAAAACTTTTAAATTGTCGACTTGTTTCTTACATAAACCTATCGAATCGCTTCATTAGACATTCATTGATCGACTGGAGTCGCATGGATTACTTTTATGCTGCCTAAATGTGACTTTTGGACCGTCAAAGTGCTGGCACCCATGTCCTTCCATTATAAGTACCTGACAGAGCTCTATCTTCTAAAAAAATTCATTTGTGTTCTGCTGAAGAATGACAGTCATACACATCTGGAATGGCATCAGGGTAAGTGAATAATGAGAGAATTTTCATTTTTGGGTGACCTATTCCTTTAAATCATGTCATTGTATGGAAAATGTCAACAGTCTTCAAAATGTTTCCTTTTATGTTCCATGGAAGAAAGCCATGTGGGTTTGAAATGATATGGGGGCGATAGACAAGTGATGATAGACTTCAATTTTTTGGGTGAACTATTTCTCTAAGAAACCACAACAGAGTGTGTGAAAAGACAAAGACTGTCCATAAAAGGTGCTTTACCTTCCTTAAGATAGGAGGATAAGCTATGTGTAAGGTCATTACTTTCAAGGAAACAGGAGTCTGAAATGGAAAAGAAACCACAAAATAAACCTCATTATCAAGACTTGTTGAAACCACACACAAGCGCACATTAATTGACTCCCAAACTTGGATCCTACCAACCTCAATAATTTCCGGCCCATTTCTAAACTGCCATTTTTATCAAAAATCCTGGAGAAAATAGTTTTTTCTCAACTCTCTTCATTCCTATCTGAAAACAAAATTTTAGATAAATTTGTCCGGTTTTAGAGTTCGTCACAGCACAGAGTCTGCACTACTCAAGGTGACGAATGATTTACTGCTCACTTTGGATACTGGTAGACCTGCAGCTTTAATGTTGCTTGATCTTAGTGCTGCTTTCGATACAGTTGATCATATTATCCTCTTAGGCTTAGGATTAGTCTTAGGTGTGAAGTTGGTATTAAAGGCACAGCCTTAGATTGGTTTATATCTTACCTTTCAGATAGAACTCTGAGTTTTAGGATTGGGAAGTTTCTCTCCTTCTGCACCTTTCACTTGTGGGGTACCTCAAGGTTCCATTTTAGGCCCCATTTTCTTTTCTTTATATATGCTTCTCCTGGGTTCAATTTTTAGGAAATATAACATTTCATATCTTTTTTTTTTTGCCAATGATACACAGCTGTATGTTCCTTTTAGTTCTGATGATTCATATTCCGACATTTTTAAATGCTTTGAGGATATTAAATGCTGGACAGCAAGAAACATTCTCCAGCTAAATGAGAGCAAGACTGAAATTGTTGTGTTTGGCCTTCCTAGCGCTGTCTCCGATATCACTAGCAATCTAGTGACCCTGTCATTAAATGTTCACCCCTTTGCTAAAAACTTGGGAGTGATCTTTGACATGGCTCTAAATTTTGAAAAACAAATAAGTGCTGTGGTGAAGGGCAGCTTTTTCCAACTCAGGTTGATTGCTAAATTAAGGCTTTCATTTAAGGATTTGGAGATAGTTATTCATGCCTTCATCTCATCCAGACTTGACAATTGTAATGCACTGTACATGGGTCTTATCATTCATCTCTGTATCGCTTGCAGTTAGTCCAAAATGCAGCTGTTAGGTTGCTGACTGGAACAAGGAAAAGTATTTCACCTGTTCTAGCATCTCTTCACTGGCTACCAGTCCAATACAGGATTCATTTTAAGATTTTGTTATTTGTTTTTAAAGCTATTAATGGTTTAGCCCCATCTTATCTCTCAGAACTCCTTAGTCATCAACAATCCTCCAGGACTCTCAGATCCTCTGATAAACTTCTCCTGCATAAACCACACTCACGCTTGAAGTTTAAAGGGGATCAAGCCTTCTCTGTAGTCGGCCCTAGACTATGGAACATCATACCTCTAGACAACAGACCCGCTCCTACGCTTCACATTTCTGAATCATGTCTGAAGACGCATCTATATTCTTTGGCTTTTGTATGAATGTATATTGTATTAATTATTTTTTTTTAATGTCAATCTTGTTTTTTATTTCCCCTTAATTGTTTTATTTGCCCATGTACAGCACGTCGGTATACACTTGTTGTTTTTAAATGTGCTCTATAAATAAATTGACCTTGACTCACCCTGTAGTGTCAGTTCCTCCTGCTCAATAACAGAGCAGGTCTGACTATAATGACTCTTCAGAAGGCTCCTAAAGTCATCTGGAGAGCCCGGCACAGACTCAGAGCTCGCTAGGACATCTGTGATCGTTTTCTTCTTCTAAACACATAGGAGGATTATGCAACAATGGCAAGTATACATATACAATCAGAGGAGACTAGAGACTAGAAAAGGCGTGGGAGGAATTCAGAGTTACTCTATCTTCTATTATAATTTAATCAGAGAAAAGCTTCCCAACAACACTTAATGTTAACCAAGACCTATGAAAACTGAGAACTATGTTAAAAACTGAGAAAATCTGTAAAATCACATATTTTCATGGTAAGTTTGCTTGTGATAACACAGCAGTCCACGTCTTTGTCTCTTCTCTCTCAATAATGGATTAAAATGATTCTGAAGTAGCATATTGAATTGGGTAAGAGTTTGACATGTGTAACAATAACAGACATGTGAAACATAATTGTCCTTACCTTTCGTCTCTTCTTATTTTTGTTGGACTCTTTATCACCCTGTTCCTCTGATCTCTCCTGTGTGACGAAACATTCTTTCTGCAAGGAAAAGGATGACACTTTTTACTTACAGATGCCCTACTCTGTTTTTGCTCATGAGCCATTTTGTCTCAAAGGCAACCCTTTGATCTCTTTGAAGAAAGACTGAACACAGGAAAGAAAGACTCACTTCCAAAATCTGGGATTTTTACATTACAATACTTTTAACAGGTTTGTAAAGGAAACCATTGTGCATAAACACTTTATGTCAACCTATTTTGAAGACTTTTTACAACCAACCCACTGGTCCAAGTTTCAGTTTAGTATATTAAAAATTGTGTCATCAACATTTCCTTACCCTCATGTCACTCAACCGAAATATGTGACATCCCAGTTGATACGGGACAGTTGGCAACCCTATGTGAAAGTGAATGTGCACTGAGGCTGTCAGTCCCTAACAGTCTATTGGAACAACATGAGGGCGAGTAAATAATTACAATGTTCATTTTTGGGTGAACTACCCTTTTAAGGCCTCACAGTCATCAGTGTCAGTAAATGTGTGCGTGTTACCCTAACAGTTTTCTTCCTCTTCTTTTTCTTGCTGTTGTCTTGAATCTGTTTTTCACCCTTCCTTTTCTTTGATGTGGGTTTGATGTGTTTTTCTTCAGGCTGTGGGTCCTCTATCTCGGACACATCTTAGTGAGAAAGAGCCAAGTTTGAAAATAAACAAGCAAGAAAAACTGCTTGAAAGAGGCTATAAAAATATCATGGCGTATATTATTTTATTATTAACAATATGTAAACAGGAGTCATGACAAACTACATTTCCCATGATGCTATGTGAGCAACCCAAAAACACGTGTTTTGAGCAGTCTGAAATGAAATCAGTAACAAAAATAACTAAGCCGTACATCTGTGAAAATGGAAATGCCTCTAAAGTGCACACAAAAACAAAATGGTACAAGTTCATGGGAGGCGTTTCATGCAAGTAAAATCTGTATTCAAAGGAGCTATGCTAAGGACTCTACTGCTAATGAATTGCAGTTACCAGATGCTGGCACAGTATGCTTAAAGCATACGTACATGAATTAACTAGCATTGCGCAAAGCATCGGCCAAATAAATGAGAAAAATGTATAGTTGCAAAGGTTGAACATGTTTGTAACCTGAATTGTCGCCGTGAGTCCACCACTCGTCTCCCAAATCGTCCGCCATTTCTTAAAGGCGGTTTTGAATCTGTAGTTTCCGGACGGCAGATTCGTTTAGCTAGAAAATCTCAGCGAATCTGCCGTTAAAAACCCTCTATAATAAAAGATCTCTGTGTGTGTGTGTGTGTGTGTGTGTGTGTGTGTGTGTGTGTGTGTGTGTGTGTGTGTGTGTGTGTGTGTGTTATATATATATATATATATATATATATATATATATATATATATATATATGATTTAAATATTGAATTTATATAAAATATAAAAATAATGCTGCCAAAAGTTGCTGGGGAAGTGTGTTTTTTTTTTGTTTTTGTTTTCATCTGATTTTATATTTTCAGGTGATATTCAGATCAACTAAATCTGAGGGTCATTCTCAAAAACTGTTGTCTTTCTGACTTACAAAATACTTAAGTTTTCAATTCAGTTCAGTTCAGTTCAGGTTTCTTCCATAAAAGCATTTTTTTTTTTTTTTTTACCAAAAATTTGATTTTCTAAAATGTGTCAATGATCAGACTAAAATCAGTAAATCATACAATGAAATCGTTCACATGAAAATTAAACTATGTAACACCAATGACATGTTTAAATGAACCACGTGAAGAAAAAAGAAATACTGTCAAAATGTAAATGAATACTTTTTTCAGCATGGTGGGAAATCCATATATTTGAACATATTGTATTTTCAAAATACAAGTTTTTAACAATGATAACACCAATTACATGAAATGAAGGGACAAACATTCTTTTAAATTATTTAAATTATTAATTGCTTATTTTGTTTTGCCTTTTTGCACACTTGTTTTAATGAGTAAAAACATATGTGTGTGTGTGTGTGTGTGTGTGTGTGTGTGTGTGTGTGTGTGTGTGTGTGTGTGTCAAATGACTCAAATCATTTGATATTATTTAATAAAAGGTTAGGTTATTAATAGATGCCTTTTAAATGGGGTTTCTTGACTTTTTGAAATATTTTTCATGACTAAAAAATTCAAGGGACATGTTTGTCACCATATTCTGATAATGACCCCTGAAACACTAGGTGGCGCTGAGTTCCATAAAATTATATTTATTTTTATCTGCAGAGTGTTTATTGTAAGTTTGTGTGTATGTGTGTGTGTGTGTTGCACATTTTCATTTCTAACTATAATTTCCTCCCTTCTCATTCCTCTCTCTCTCTCTCTCTCTCTCTCTCTCTCTCTCTCTCTCTCTCTCTCTCACACACACACACACACACACACACACACACACACAAATGCACACACAATAATTTATTTATTACTAACATGAATTAAAAATCTCTTGTTTCCCTTCAGCGTACAGCACTGAAAGCAAATTCACAGCTTGTACTTTCCCAGCTCATCTAACACATAGATCACTTGTGGTGAACCGAGAAGAAATCTGTAAAGCCATGTCTAATTTTTCAGGAGTAGATGGCAATTGAGAGGAGGCTGCCAGCTAGTTTGTTTTAATGCTGTTCAACCAACATCCAGTGAAGATTCACAGAATTTTACAGCCTAGTCCAAGTTAAAAATATGAAGCTCCTTTTAAGTTTCTGAGTTAACATTACGCAATTTCAATAAAGACCATGAAACAAGGAGAAATCGTTTAGAGTCTTGCACTTTCAAGTTCATCCCTTTACATTTACCTGCACACTCATACACTAAGGGAAAAAGATTCTCAACATTCTAATTTGCTCTTAATTACATCCATACTCTCTCATTGTCTCCATCTCCCTTTTATGTTCTTTCTTTTTCTTAATTTCTCTCCCCTTTTCTTCTCTCCCTGTGTGATCCTTAGAAACAAGTAGGTTCTCGTCATGGCAACATGCTCTGAAATAGACTGTGGAGCTGTGTTGGATCCAAGCCGCAGTGGTCAAAAGACTGATGGAGTGTGGAATGCGTTCACTGCAATATGGGAATCATTGTTTCAGTTGATTTTCCACGTTATTGAAAGTTATTCATTGGGTAACAACACATAAGACCCATGGGAACTCAATGAAATCAATACAGTGATTAAAGAAATTCTTAAAACTGAGTGCAGCTTGTGAGTCCAAGTAACTGGCACGTTCCATTTAGTAATTTAGCACACTTTGATCTAAAGTGACTTGCAGTAAACTTATTACAGGTTCAGTCCCTCTGGAATAACGTAAGGTTGAGTGCTTTGATTCAGGGGACAGTGGTGATTGTTCATGGATCACCCCTTGTGGGGTTTGAGAATATATCAGTAATACCTAGAGTTAGCTATCTTTTAACATTCCAACTCAATGGCAAGTACTCGGTTGGCGCATGACCCAGCGTGCCATGTAACTAATTACTCTGGAGCTGCAGGAAAATAATGTCCTGACATGCTGGCAATGCTAATTTAACCCCACCACAAGGGAAGCAAACAGTCCCACGTCCTTCACTGGTAACTCTCCTGAGCTATGACATCAAAGTCTTTAGATAGGAAACAATATTAGTCATTTAAAATTAGCTCAATAATGGTCATATGGTGAATGGAAAAGCTAAAACAAGTGGACCACAATGGGGGAAAATTATGATATGACCTCTTTAAGCAATATCATAGCAAGTGATTTGTTGTAGCTATTGAAAACCGGCACGCTGTGATTCCCTGTGGCTTTGTACCTACAGCCGAATCACAAGCTGTGCTGATCCTTAAATTAATGTTAAGTAATTTACATTTCAGACACAATATGGCCAGCTACTAGATTATTTTTAAGGGTGTGAGATTACAGAAATGTAGTTACACCAGTTTTTTCAGTCCGTTCAGATTTATTCTGATGGTTCATTCATTTCTGCAGATAACATCTTTGCGCCAGTAGGTGGCGACAAATGAACGTCATTTGTGTGTAAAGAGTGTGCCAATCAATTGATTCAACCAGAACCCTTCTACATAGTTGAGCCTATAAGCTTAGCATAAAATAGCATAACGAGGTGGTCCAATAGACATTATATGGGCCTTACACTGGCGAGGAGAAAAGATGCCACAAATATTGTTTTTTTTTTAAATGTATGTTTGTTTATGTTGGAGATGCTTCAGTGTGCTGAATAAACCGCTTTTGTGAGGAAACAGCTCATTACTTAACGAACTGATTGCCTGTCTGCCAATCTTCAACATGTTTTACACAAAAACATCCTTTTGGAATTAACTATGAGTGGAGTTTACTATGATAAAATAGCTGTTTTATAAGAGAAGTCACGGATAATTTTGCGACAGGTAGGTGTCAGTTTACGGTTCTGCCCATTCATTTGTAAGCTATTTCGCAAACTGTGACTTACTATCGTAACAAGCCAGTTGATCATTAAGCTCTCTCCAATGGTAAAAGTGTGGAGGTTGTTATCTCATTTAATAATAGTATCTCTGTGACAGTGAATTGTTCATGACCGAAACTATGGAAGTGAATGAGAACGAATCGTTCACTTAAAAGATTCGTTTAAAAACGCAGTTTGCTCAAGTCTATCTATCTATCTATCTATCTATCTATCTATCTATCTATCTGTCTATCTATCTATCTATTTATCTGTCTGTCTGTCATATATCTGTCTATCATGTATCTATCATGTGCTAATAATATGGTTTGGCCTTTAAAATGACTGAACCTCAGTTAAGAGTTGAATCAAAATATGCTCAAATAGGCCTACAGGTTTCTTGACAATGTTACAAAACTGGCTATATTTCATTCTGTCCCTAGAAAAGAATATTATGTGAACAAAACAAACCATTCCCCCAGTCCAGGCATCTTATTCAGTACATTCCCATTGTACCACAGCACCAATCTGTGGTTCTGTATGTGTTAAGTATGCATAACAAATATGATTCCCAGTATGCATTATGAACTTTACTTTGCAATGACCTATTTAACATCAACATGACAGATGATGTGTATCTTATATATGTGGACCATATTTGAGGGCAGAACTGTTAAGTTGTCTGGAAGTTGCATGCATACAGAGTGTCTTTTTTTTCAGCAGAGGTTGAAAAATAATAGGAATATGTCATGTAAGACTATCTAACAGAGCTCTGAGAGCCCCAATTTAAGCACATCACATAAGGATGCGGTTTATGTTCAGAGCTGAGAGTTCTTACTCAAAAGTAGTGCTGACAAATCCAGGTCAGAGCTTTATTGTGGCTGGAAATTTGAGCACTGCAGAAAAGTACAAAACAACAGCCATCATTTAGGGACACATGCAGTCGCCACCGAATTCAATTTTTTTAATGGTCACTGTCACTGTCTGTCTTCTGGCTGTGATGATCATTTGAAGATTAGAGGGTAATTTACTGGGTCCCCATCTGAAAGAAGATAGGTGATTTAACGCAGCTTTGAAAGGCAACAATCTAATCACTCTTTCTAATCATCTTCTCTTATTTTCCTTTTCCTTTTTTATGAGAATTTGACCTCTTTATTATGAAGAGGCTGTGTGCACTAATACACACATGTACACACATGCTCAAACACATCTGCTATATAGACTGTGTGGGAGCTCAAATGGCGGCAATTTGTGCAGCTATAAGCGATTGGTTGACAAGGAGGTGCTGATTATGGGGTATAAGTGTTAGGTTCCGATGGACCCATCCACACTGATGCCCTGATTATGGATAATTTACCCCTACTGTGGCAGCATGGGACTCTACCCACGCTCCCATTCTCTCTCTCTCTCTCTCTCTCTCTCCTTTTCTTGTGTCTCGTCTTATATCACAGACAGATGGAAAGAAATGTTGCCACCAATTCTTCCGATGCCGATACCATGGAAGTCGTTTCTACGGATATGCGGCAACTCATAAAGTCACTATTGAATTGAATATGTGCAGTCTCATATTCCTTGACAGACCCGTGAGGTTTTCTCAGTCATTCCACCTCTATGACTTTGAATATATATAGTGAATAACTGTGAATGACGAATCTCTGGGTATGTTATACAGCCCTTTTACTTTGCCCTTTCTACATCTGATGTAGCACCCAATGTACCATCTATAAATTACACGGTATGTGTAATATATAATTCTGTAAGTGTGCAAGAAAGTGGCTTGCAGATCAAGCACAGAGTGTGGCACTCCGCATTAAATCATTTATGGTGCTTGCATTCAAACAGGCCGAGTGGAGAAAACCAGATCCAAGTGCTTTAGCAATCTTGGTGCATACAGCATAGTGACATCTTCTTTTTACATGCATTTGAGCAGAACTTGAACTGCATTCAAAAATATAATGTATAGTATTTTGCCGGGAAAAGCCAATGAATACACCCACGTCATCTTGTGTGTTACTCACACGGGAACAATCTGCCCACAGTGACACATGCTGCAGTTATTGTGTGGTCGACGTGTTTTGTGATCGCGAGGACACAGATTTCTGCCGTATGAACTGTGAGGCAGGAGCTACAATTGGGTTAAATATGACTGTTGTACTGGAAGAAATGTACAGAAAAACAATAACATTTAAATGATGAAAACACCACGTTAAATCAGAAATAATTTCTATGCTGGTCTGGCTGGTGGACCAATGTTCAACCAGCACTGTCTTTCTGGTTAAGCTAGTTAAAGGAATAGTTCACCTAGGAAGTAAAATTGTGTCATCATTTTTATGGTTGAGTGCCGATTTGTGAATGGAGAGCAAGATAGGGAGATGAGAATGGTAAGGAGTCCCACCTGTGGGTATTATCTCTAACAGCTGTTTGTGTTTTGCAGTGAGAGCAGAGAGGGATAAAAAGGGGCAGTCCAGACTGAAAAAGAGGAGAGAGAATGACACACGAAGTTGACTGTGTGTGATTGTGCTGAAAAGCCATTAGTGTGTGTGTTACAGCAAAAAAGTGTGGAAAATAAAAACTTTCTTGGATTGTTTAAACGGCTCCTGCTTCCTCCTTAAGAAGAAAGCTAGTGACGTGTCACACTCATGTTGTTCCAAACCTGCATAACTTTCTTTCCTCCGTGGAACACAAAAGGAGATTAGTCACCAGTATGTCCATACAATGAAAATGAGTGGTGACTGAGGCTGTCATTCTGCCTAACATCTCCTTTTGTGTTCCATAGAATAACAAAAGTCCTAAGGTTTAGAGCAACATGAGGGTGAGTTAATGTTGACACTTTTTTATTATTATACCAGCCTTCTAGCATACAAAACACCAGCTATGCTGATCTTTTTCTCTTCTCTCTTTCTTTCTATCCCTTTCTTTATGTTTCTCTCATGTTCCCCCAAGCACTCCAACAGTCATTCAGAAATATTTTCCAGTCCTGCAGTCTCCCAGATGCAGTAGCCTAAGTCTTTGATACTGCACCCATTCCTTTCCATTAGAATGAATTCCTCTTTATCAATACTGCATTTAAATGCTGCAATCAATAAAGAAATTATTCACTGAGTGTGGCATCTTTTCCGCACTCAGTGAATCTCACTGTCTCACTGTTGCTGTCTGGCACTGTATAGTTCATTAGCCCATGCCAATGCACTTTGTTGTGTAGAAATATTCATACAGACACACAAGCACACACACACATAAAAGGTACTGACCAAACATAAGGCCAAAAGTGCACTGCTTGTTTTGACATTAGTGCTATATGCAAAAATTGTGCAAGAATGCCACACATAATTAAATTGCATTTCATCACTCTAAAGTTCAATAGTACCAAAGTTCACAACCGCAAAGCAGTGAATGATACCATTGTAGAATGCAAGAGTGGTGACATGATAGGTCTTATTTAAATATGAGGTGGGGTGGAATAATAGGGTTCAAAACAGTGTTACTATGAATGCAAACTTTAATACAGTGAAAAAGACACTCTATTAGCATAGCATAAATATATATAAATAAATAACATTTTCCAACATTCTTTTGAATGTCCATGTACTAAAATAAAATATTTGATGCCATGAGTGTACCTTCATTTACTATTACTATTATTTTGAATGGCCATGGAAAATGAAGTGATGTGATAAAAATTTTACCTGGTCACAAAAAGTAGTCCGTTAATTTACCTGATGAACTTTCACCTTTTGCTGACCCTTTATGCTTCGCAGAGCTATGTGTGCTTCTAAATCACTTGCATCTTTATTAGCAACTGACACATAAATGCCAGCTTTTTCATACATTCTGCTTCCCACAGATCTCAACCTGGATGAAAGCATGGTAATTTTCTGTGCAAATCTTCTGTAAATTTGCACTTACGTTTGGGCATTGTTTCCACTCAGCTGTCATTTGCTACTTCTGTCAAGCAACTGTTTGATGTGGAACACAACAGTGCTTTGCGCATTCGCGGAGAGATTGACAGGCAGGAATTTGGCCAATAGTTGCTGCAAGCCTCTTATAATTGACCAATTGGTGTGTGAGAAGGTGGGACTTACAAAGAGGGGTTAAAGGAATATTTCACCCCAAAATGAAAATTTGCTGATAATTTACTCACCCTCAGGCCATCAAAAATGTATCTGAGTTTCTTTCTTCATCAAAACAGAATTTATCAGAATCAGAATCAGAATCAGAATGAGCTTTATTGCCAAGTATGCTTACAAATACAAGGAATTTGTCTTGGTGACAGGAGCTTCCAGTACACAACAATACAAAAACAGCAACAAAACTAAAATTAAAATTGAATAAAAAATAGATAAATATTGAAAAGAAAAAAGTATATATAGAATACACAATAGACAATATACATACATACATACATACATACATACACACTACCGGTCAAAAGTTTTGAAACACTTACTCATTCTTTATTATAATCATTTTTTTTTTTTTTTTCACATTTTAGAATAATAGTAAAGTCATCAAAACTATGAAATAACATAAATGGAACTATGGGAATTATGTTGTGACTAAACAAAATCCAAAATAAATCAAAACTGTGTTATATTTTAGCATCTTCAAAGTAGTCACCCTTTGCCTAGAATTTGCAGACGTGTACTCTTGACATTTTCTCAACCAACTTCTTGAGGTTTCACCCTGGGATGCTTTTTAAACAGTATTGAAGGAGTTCCCATCTATGTTGGACACTTATTGGCTGCTTTTCTTTATTATTTGGTCCAAGTCATCCATTTTAAAAACTTTTTTTTTATTAAAGTTTAGTTTTATAATGAAATAAATTAATTTGGTGGCACAATTATATATTTGCCTACAAAACTAATTTCAAACATTTAAGCATACGCCTTCAGATCAAAAGATTTTTAAGATCATGAGAAACATTTCAGTAAAGTGTTTCAAAACTTTTGACCGGTAGTGTATATTCATATATACATACATATACACATATATATATATATATATATATATATACACACACACATACATACACATATATATACTGTGTATATGTATGTGTATATATATATATATATATATATATATATATATATATATATATATATATATATATATATATATACGTACTGTAACATCCGAGGTTGTTACCCCTCCTACCAACCACCAGAGGGAGCCCTCTCCCGAATACTAACTCTGTACCGTTTCTTCATTGGTTACTTCCTGTCTGAACTATATAAATACCATGCTATTTCCACTGTCACGTTGTGAGGTATTGCCAGCTTACCCTGCCTTACCAAGTGGTTTTTCATGGCCATTACTGATTGTTTATGTGATATGACCTTTCCCTGATTCCTGAATTTTCTGCTTTTTGGATACCCCTTTGTTTTGTTTGCCTTGTTGGACTGTCTTTTTGGTTTATCGGTTTATACTGCCTGCATAACGACTATCTCTATTTGCTTGCCGATTTGGATTGTTTGCTTGTGTTCTAATAAACTTCCAGCACATGGATCCTAACACCGTCTCCATGGCCAGTTCATTACACATACATACATATACACACACACATACACATATACATATACATACCTATACACATATATGAATATATATATATATATATATATATATATATATATATATATATACATACATACATACACATACGTAGTGCAAATCTAAATACAAATCGATTATGTACAGTGCAAGAGAATGTAATGGCAGAAGAGGTAGGATGTGTTGGAAAATATAAAAAGACTATGCTGTGTATTGCACATTAATTATTGCTCAAAGGGGCAGTTTTAACTGTTCATGAGATGGATAGTCTGGGGTAAAAAAACTGTTCCTGTGCCTGACGGTTCTGGTGCTCAGAGCTCTGAATCGTCGGCCAGAAGGCAACAGTTCAAAAAGGTAGTGGGCAGGGTGAGTGGGGTCCAGAGTGATTTTTCCAGCCTTTTTCCTCACTCTGGAAGTGTATAGTTCTTGAAGGGGGTGCAGGGGGCAACCAATAATCCTCTCAGCAGTCTGAACTGTCCTTTGTAGTCTTCTGATGTCTGATTTCATAGCTGAACCAAACCAGACAGTTATTGAAGTGCAGAGGACAGACTCAATGACCGCTGAGTAGAACTGTATCAGCAGTGCCTGTGGCAGGTTGAACTTCCTCAACTGTTGAAGGAAGTACAACCTCTGCTGGACCTTTTTCGCAATGGAGTCAATGTGGGTCTCCCACTTCAGGTCCTGTGAGATGGTAGTGCCCAGGATCCTGAATGACTCCACTGCTGCCACAGTGATGTTTAGAATGGTGAGGGGGGACAGTGTTGGGGGGTTCCTCCTAAAGTTCACAATCATTTCCACCGTTTTGAGCATGTTCAGCTCAAGGTTGTTTTGACTGCACCAGACAGCCAGCTGTTTAACCTCCCTTCTGTATGCAGACTCATCGTCATCTCGGATGAGGCTGACGACAGGTGGTGTCATCTGCAAACTTCAGGAGCTTGACAGAGGGGTCCTTGGCGATGCAATTGTTGGTGTATAATAGAAGAATAGTGGGGAGAGTACACATCCCTGGGGGGCACAAGTGCTGATTGTACAGGTGCTGGAAGTAAATTTTTCCTGTCTCACAAGCTGCTGCCTATCTGTCAGAAAGCTGGTAATCCATTGACAAATAGATGTGGGAACAGAGAGTTGGTGTAATTTAGTCCGGAGAATAGCTGGGATGATGGTGTTGAAAGCCGAACTGAAGTCCACAAAAAGGATATTGCGTATGTCCCTGGTCTGTCCAGATGTTGCAGGATATGATGCAATCCCATGTTGAATGCCTCATCCACAGACCTGTTTGCTCGATAAGCAAATTGAAGGGGATCTAGAAAGGGTCCAGTGATGTCCTTCAGGTGGGCCAACACCAGTCTCTCAAATGACTTCATGACCACAGACGTCAGGGTGACATGTCTGTAGTCATTAAGTCCTGTGATTTTTGGTTTCTTTGGGATGGGGATGATAGTGGAACGTTTGAAGCAGCATGGGACTTCACACTGCTCCAGTGATCTATTGAAGATCTGTGTGAAGATGGGGGCCAACTGGTTAGCACAGGATCTAAGACATGCAGGTGAAACGCCATCTGGGCCCTGTGCTTTCCTTATCCTTTTTTTTGAAGGATTTGAAACCCTTGTTAAGACTTTTAGGATTTCATTTCAGGCCTCCTCCTTTAAACAATGTAAGTGAATGTCCTCCATTTTTTGACGGTCCAAAATTCATATTTAGGGTGCATCAAAATAATCCACACGACTCCAGTTGACAAATAAAGTTCTTCTGAATGCAAACGATTGATTATTTTGAGAAACAAAACAATACTTATACACTTTTTAACTACAAATGTTTGCTTCGGTACATCTCTGTGACGTGCGCTCATGAGAGGGATGACGTAAGCTCGTTGGTAAGAGTTTGCTCTTTCATATCTGAGGAGAATTAACGGAGGACACAGTCATGTCATTTATGTTTCAGGAGAAATAAAAATAGACATAAAATGAGAGTTGTTGTTGACATACAGTAAGTGTATTGAGCTATTATAAGTTGATATCTTGGAAAATCTGAGCACAGTTTGTGACATTGATGAGATCTGGAGCTCTTAAAGAGACACATGTCAGATAAGGAAAGTTCTAATTTAGACTTGATTTAAACATTTAATCTCATTGCTGTCAAGGAGAAACAAGATGCTAAAGTGAACTCATTTGTGATTTATCTTTCCTATGGGATGCTTATTATCATAAAGATAGTTTTGATACAAAACATGTATTATATGTAATGGAAAATATAGGCATATAAAGTACTAGCTGTATAGAAACATCCTAAACATGCTAAATGGCTAAAATGCTCACCATGCTGTAAAATATTGTGACAGAATGGTACAGTTATGTATTTCCAGGTGATACTGCTTTCTCGCCTGCACAGAGTTTACATACCCAACAGCTCAGCAGAACCCAGGAAGAGCATGACTCAGAGAAGAGCTCATACTGCCAAATGAGGATGAAAGAGACACTGGTTTAATCCACCCAGAAGATATAAGGAGGGGTGAGAGTGAGAGGTAAGTCCTCACAAACTGTCCTATTCTCCCTTTAAAAGCTGCAGGGTAATTCACTCTTCTGAATAGTGAACTGTCCACTCAAATAACTCAAGTCTCAAGTCTGAGATCCTCTCTGTGGAGGATTAGGTGCAATATGATGTGCATTTTTATGTGAAGGGGGATTTTTGTGAGTGTAGGTGCGTTGTGTTTAAGCGTGTGTGCATAGCAGATCTGGTCTTAGTCTTGAGGCGAGCCAAGTGTGACCCACTTTCCCTCTGAGCTTCTCTGCAAGAGATGCACTCAAGCACACACAAACTTACACACACACACACACATACACACACACACACACACACACACACACACACACACACACATTAAACACCAATATCACAGAAGACAGAGAGGAGGGGAGATAGAGAGAAGAGGGTAAGAGAGACGATGATACATAGCCACTGCTGCACTCTTCAATTCAAAAATCAATCCGTGTTCCAAGCCCTCCCCTCCAGCACTTTGTCATGTGCAAAAACACAGTGCCCATTTTGCTGGGGGATTTTCATCCAAAAAGTAAGCACAGCTGCACCCCTGTGTATGTGTGTGTGTGTGTGTGCGTGCATGTGCATATGTGGGTGTGCACTGTGCATGTGCATAAAGTCGTGAACCTTGGCTTGATACCAATGTGTGACTTCTCTACATAAAACAGCCTATACATTAATAGTTCATTGAATATTGATGAGTTCCAAGTGTAATTGTATCACAAGGAAGATCTGCATAGAGATTACCCATTGAACCCTATAACCGCAGAGCGCTACAAGCAACTACAAATCAATAACTGTGTTGCATTTAGTATCAGGTCAGGGCTCACAACGTTATATAATATGACACATTCCACACATACGGTATACTGCAAACATCATCAAATTATGGTACACAAACATTTGAGTTTATATCAGAGACTATTTAGCAGAGACTGAAATTAAAATGAATGGGAGAAATTGGAATGCCCAATGGTCAATGGATGTAGAAAGGAAGTCCCGTCTTACAGGAAAAAAGAGCCAATCACCTTTTAGATACAGACATCGCCTGTCAATCAACTCGAGAATGCGCATATGCAGTAGCTATACAAGCCAGGAAAATTGAATATTTTTAGCATTATCTGAGATAAAGAACACACACACACACACACAACAAACAATTATGGTAAGTCATGGCATCCGCTCATGTTATTGCTTCCTGCATTGCATGTCACATGTTTACTACAGATTCTCCCATCAGCAGTGAGGGATTCACATGTGATAAATGTAAGGAATTAGTCAGGCTGATGGAGAAGGTTAATAAGCTAGAGGCACGCATCCGAACACTAGTGGAGATCAGTGAGAAAGAGAATCCGGTAGATACTGTTTCGGATGCGGATAGTACAGCGAGCAACACGCACACTTTGGTTCCGGCTCCAGAGCCACCGCAGCAGGGCAGTTGGGTGACATCCCAGCGGCATACTCACTCTGCAAAGCAACACCACTCTCTCGTTCCTGTTAGGGTTTCCAATTGATTCTCCCCACTAAGTGATGCACCCACTGAGAATCATGTTGAAAGAGCTCTAATAATTGGTGATTCTATTGTAAGGAATGTGGAAAGAGACTCCAGCCAACATTGTTAAATGCATTTCGGGGGCTCAGGCAGTGCTTTCAAGTGCTGGCTAATGTTAAACGTAGATTTTCTAAAATTTTTATTCATGTTGGCACTAATGATGTCTGGCTTTGCCAGTCGGAGATCACTAGAGATAATGTTAAAGAGGTGTGTGAACTTGCAAAAACGATGTCAGACACTGTAATATGCTCTGGTCCCCTCCCTGCTCGTCGTGATGACGAGGTTTATAGTAGATTAGTGTCACTGAATGGCTGGATGTCTGAGTGGTGTCCGGAGAATAGCATGTGAGTTATAGACAATTGGAAGCGTTTTTGGGGTAGACCTGACCTGCTAAAGAGACGGATTCCATCCCTCCAGGGAAGGTGCTGCTCTCCTCTCTAGTAATTTGGCTCATAGTCTTAATAATGATAGTATTTGACTAACTGGGGCCCAGGTCAGGAAGCAGACAAACTGGTAAATCCGAACATCTGCTAGCTGCCTTGAGACATCACACAGGTCACATAAACTACAACACATAGAGACTGTATCACCTAGATATCATATAGTGACTGTGTCTGTTCCCCGAACTACCAAATACAAAACTCTCACTAAATCATTTAGAAAAAATTAGATTTAGGTCAAACATGAAAAAAATAATAATAATTAAGATAAACATCATTTAAAAATAGGGCTACTAAACATTAGATCTCTTTCTACCAAAGCACTTATTGTAAATGAAATTACTACAGATCATAGTTTGGATACACTCTTTTTGACAGAAACCTGGCTCAAACCAGATGAATATATTAGTTTAAATGAATCTACTCCCCCAGGTTATTGTTATAAACATGAGCCTCGTCTGAAGGGTCGAGGAGGAGGCGTTGCTACAATTTGCAAGTTTTTGGTGTTAATCAGAGGACAGGATATAAGTTTAAGTATTTTCAACTAATAATGCTTAATATGACAACATCAGATACAAATAAAAATTCTCTGTCGTCTTTTGCCCTTGCTACAGTATATAGATCACCCGGGCCTTACTCTGGTTTCCTTGGTGAATTTGTAAATTTTCTATCAGATGTAGTGGTTAATGTAGATAGAGCTTTAGTTGTTGGTGACTTCAACATTCACATAGATAATGAAAATGACACATTGGGATTAGCATTTATTGATATTCTCAACTCTCTTGGAGTCAGACAAAATGTGACAGGACCAACTCATCACCATAATCATATGCTATATTTAATTCTGTCATATGGAACTGATGTTGATACTATAGAAATTCTACCACAGAGTGATGACATTTCAGATCATTACCTCGTCTCTTGTTTGTTGCAGTCAGCTAATGTCACTCAATCTACACCACGCTATCGTTCAGGTAGAACTATTCTTTCGACCACTATAGATAGCTTCACTAATAACCTTCCAGAATTGTCTCACATACTCAGTAAGCCAAAAAGTCTGGAAGAACTTGATGTAATAACAGAAACTATAAATACAGTCTTCTCTAGCACTCTTGGTAGTGTTGCCCCCCTTCGATTAAAGAATATTAAAGAAAAAAGCCTTGCACCGTGGTACAATGATCACAATCATGCTCTCAAGAGAGCAGCTCGGAAAACGGATCACAAGTAGAAGAATACAAAATTAGAGGTATTTCGTGGTGCATGGAATGATAGTGTCTATAGCTACAGTCAAGCACTAAAAGCTGCCAGGTCAGCAGCATATTTTAGCAAACTCATAGAAAATAATCACAACAATCTTTGGTGTTTATTCAGTACTGTGGCTAAATTGGTTAGGAATAAAGCATCGACTGATCCAGATATTCCGTCGCAGCACAATAGTAATGACTTCATGAATTTCTTTACTGATAAAATAGAAAAAATCAGATATAAAATTGGAACTATGAAATCAACTGTCACAGCACCTCAGAATAAAGTGTCTCATAATTTTGCTCACAAGCAACTTCAATCCTTCGCTGTCACAGGTCATGAAGAGCTAACAAAACTTATCAAAAAATCAAAAGCCACAACATGTATGTTAGGTCCAATACCAACTAAGCTCTTAAAAGAGGTATTCCCAGTAATCTCAGAATCTCTTCTTAATATTATTAACTCCTCGCTATCCTTAGGACATGTCCCAAGAAACTTTAAATGGCAGTTATCAAACTGCTTATTAAGAAGCCACAGCTTGATCCTAGAGAATTGGCTAATTACAGACTGATTTCAAATCTACCATTTATGTCAAAAATACTAGAAAAGGTATTGTCCTCCCAACTAGGTTAATTTCTACAGAGAATGGAATATATGAACAATTTCAGTCAGGATTTAGGCCCCATCACAGTACATAGACTGCACTTAGAGTTACAAATGACTTGCTCTTATCATATTATCACGGCTGCATTTCTCTTTTAGTGCTTTTAGATCTTAGTGCTGCCTTTGACACGATAGATCACAACATTCTCTTGAATAGGCTGGAGAATTATGTTGGCATTAGTGGACTTGCATTAGCATGGTTTAGGTCCTATTTATCAGACCGCTACCACTTTGTATGTGTAAACGAGGAATTGTCAAATCAAACAAAAGTTAAGTATGGAGTACCACAGGGATCAGTTTTAGGACCTCTGCTTTTCTCCTTATACTTGCTTCCCCTGGTAGATATCAGGAATCATGGAATAAGTTTCCACTGTTATGCCGTCGATACCCAACTTTATATTTCTTCTAAACCCAACGAAAATTCACAATTCTCCAAATTAGCAGAGTGTATCAATGAAATCAAAGATTGGATGGCCAGAAATTTCCTTCTACTCAATTCCAACAAAACAGATGTACTAATGATTGGACCAAAAACCTCTAAAAATAAGCTGCTAAAATATAATTTGACTCTCGATGGATGTACTATTATGTCATCTTCTACAGCAAAGAATTTGGGTGTTATATTTAATACCAATCTGTCCTTTGAAAATCTAATTCCCAATGTTTGTAGAACAGCATTCTTCCCCCTGAGAAATACTGCTAAATTATGATACATGCTCTCTGTTGCTGATGCCGAAAAATTAATTCATGCATTCATGTCCTCAAGACTAGATTATTATAATGCATTACTGGGAGGATGTCCAGCAAGTTCAATAAATTAACTTCAGTTGGTTCAAAATGCAGCTGCCAGAGTGCTGACTAGAATCAAGAAATATGATCATCTTAGCCCAATTTTATCGTCATTATATTGGCTACCTTTTAGCCAGTTTTGTTATGTATGTTAACTACATACAAATCTTTGAATGGTCTAGCTCCACAGTACTTAAGTGACCTTCTGACACACTATATTCCTTCATGTTCAATACTGTCACGATTGAAGGTAGTCACGAGAGCAGGATCTAGATGCAGCAAACTTTAATAAAAAAATAAATCAAATACAAAAACAGGGTAAACACTGGAACATGGAAAGACTAGGAACAAAACAAATGTTACAAACAAGATAGCAACCGGAACATGAACTGGAGAAAAACACAACAACTGACAAAAGGTAAAACAGACATCAGGGCAATATATACACACAGGGATAAACGAGGTAAATTAAACACAGGTGAGAACAATAGGGAACTGCTGGTAGTGATCAGGGCAGTGAATTATGGGAAATGTAGTGCAAGGGAGACTAAAGACAGATGACAGAGGCAAAACACAGGGCAAAACAACAGTGAATCATGGCATAACCCCCCACCCCTCCTAATGGGCGGCTCCTGACACCCAAGGAAGGCAGGTAAGGGAGGCAGGCCAAGATGGAGCCGGAGACCAAAGAGGCCAGAGCAGACAAGGCAGAAGGCCGGGTGACCAAGGAGACCAGAGCAGATCGGGCGGTTGGACAGCCGAGAGACCAAGGAGACCAGAGCAGATCAGGCGGACGGCCAGGGGACCCAGAAGACCAGGGCAGATCAGGCGGATGGCCATGAGACAGGGAGACCAGAGCAGATCAGGCAGATGGCCAGGTGACCCAGGAAACCACCTCAGGGTAGGGACTGTATCAGGAGGCCTGGTTGGCAGCCACAGGGCTGAAACATGGTCAGGAGGCCTGGGAGGCAGCCACAGACTAGAGACTGGAGCCGTGGAAGACTCTGAGGGTGGAGCCGTGGAAGGCGGAGCCATAGGATGCTCAAGGGGCAAAGCCGTGGCATGCGGAGCCATGGGAGGCTCGAGGGGAGAAGCCATGGAAGGCGGAGGTGTGGGAGGCTCGAGGGGCAAAGCCTTGGAAGGCGGAGCCGTGGGAGGCTCGAGGGGTAAAGCTGTGGAAGGTGGAGCCATAGGAGGCTCGAGGGGCGAAGCCGTGGAAGGTGGAGCCGTGGTAGGCTCGAGGGGTGAAGCCGTGGAAGGCGGAGCCATGGTAGGCTCGAGGGGCAAAGCCGTGGAAGGCGGAGCCGTGGTAGGCTCGAGGGGCAAAGCCGTGGAAGGCGGAGCCGTGGTAGGCTCGAGGGGCAAAGCCGTGGAAGGTGGAGACGTGGGAGGCTCGAGGGGTGAAGCCGTGGAAGGCGGAGACGTGGGAGGCTCGAGGGGTGAAGCCGTGGAAGGCAGAACTGTGGAGGCTCAAGGGGCAGAGCTGTGGAAGACGGAGCCATAGGAGGCTTGAGGGGCGAAGCCGTGGAAGGCAGAACCGTGGTAGGCTCGTGGGGCGAAGCTGTGGAAGGTGGAGCCATGGGAGGCTCGAGACTAAGAGTCCTGGATGACTGGGAAAAGACCTCCATGGTTGCGGGCACAGGCAGAGACTCCGGAACGACATATGTGGTCATGGGCATGGAAAGAGACTCGGGAACGACCTCTGTGGTCGTGGGCATGGGCAGAGTCTCGTGAACGACCTCTGTGGTCGTGGGTATGGGCAGAGACTTGGGAACGATCTCTGTGGTTGTGGGCAGGGGCAGAGACTCGGGAACGATCTCTGTGGTCCTGAACACTGGCAGAGACTCGGGAACGACCTCTGTGGTCGTGAACCTGGGTAGAGACTTGGGAACGACCTCTGTGGTTGTGAACACTGGCAGAGACACAGGAATAACCTCCGTGGTTGTGAACATGGGCAGAGACTTGATAGCAGAAGCCCTTCTTCTCCTCCTCTGCTTCCGGGCGGCTGTGTACACAGACTCCGGGATGGACGAGGCTGGTAAAACTGGCCCTGGGATGGACGAGGCTGGCCCTGGGATGGACGAGGCTGGCAACGCTGGCCCTGGGACAGACGAGGCTGGCAACGCTGGCTCTGGGAGGGATGAGGCTTCAAGCTCAGTGGCCTTGGCAGGCGTGGGCATTGGCTTGGTGGCTGTCGCAGGTGTGGCCGTTGGCTCGGTCGCCGTGGCAGGTGTGGCCGTTGGCTCGGTCGCCGTGGCAGGTGTGGCCGTTGGCTCGGTCGCTGTGGCAGGTGTGGGGCAGACTCAGGCATGGCTGTGACATGGCGTGGAGCAGACTCAGACTTGGCTGTGACATGGCGTGGAGCAGATTCCGGTGTAACTGTGACATGGCGTGGAGCAGACTCAGGCGTGGAAGGCTTGGGAGCCGGAATCAGGGCAGGGAGAGGAGGATCCTCTGAAATGAGAGTTTCTAAAATTAACTTCATGTATTCCTGCCAAGTGTAGTCTCCTGTCTCTGGCAATTCCCTCCACCGGTGAGCTGTGAGTCCGATCCGATAAATGGATTTCAGGTGAGAATCAGCAAATCCTGTGTAGCTGGCAATGGTGCAGAAAAGATGGGAGTATACCTTGATGGGTAAATCCGCCTGGCTCAATTGAATGAAGTAAGCTGCTAGATCCATTTTGTATGGTCAGTTGTTCTGTCATGATTGAAGGTAGTCACGAGAGCGGGATCTAGATGCAGCAAACTTTAATAAAAAATAAATAAAATACAAAAACAGGGTAAACACTGGAACAGGGAAAGACTAGGAACTGGGGAACAAAACAAATGTTACAAACAAGATAGCAACCGGAACATGAACTGGAGAAAAACACAACAACTGACAAAGGTAAAACAGACATCAGGGCAATATATACACAGGGATAAACTAGGTAAATGATACACAGGTGAGAACAATAGGGAACAGCTGGTAGTGATCAGGGAAGTGAATTATGGGAAATGTAGTACAAGGGAAACTAGAGACAGATGACAGAGGCAAAACACAGGGCAAAACAACAATGAATCATGACAAATATGATCACAAAATTCTGGCTTGTTAATAATTCCAAGAATATCAAAATCCACAAAAGGAGGAAGATCCTTTTCATACTTGGCTCCTAAACTATGGAATAGTCTCCCTAACGCTGTTCGAGATGCAACCACACTCATTCAGTTTAAGTCTAGACTAAAGACTCATCTATTTAGCCAGGCATACACCTAATTTATCCTTCAACTCACAATTAGGCTGCTTTAGTTAGGTCTGCCGGAACAAGAAACATCCATCATGATCTATAACTCTGCATAAAATTGAATGGCATCTACGCTAATATTATTCTATTTGTTTCCATGGAATTCATATCCCGAGGTTACCAGAGCCAGCCAGATCCAGCTGCGTTCCTGCTTGGTGTCGAACTCCACTGCTACGTGTCGCTGAGAGATGACGACAAACTACAACCGGTGCTAGCCAGACATCACTTCAGTTTTTTGACTTCAGAGGATGAACTGATTCCAGCTCCATCTGTAAAACATCAGGTACTTCATATGCCACTGCCTGAAACTTCAATTTAGGATGGACCCCAACGAACCTCACCGAAATGGTTGAACAGTGATGCACCTCATTAATCTCTGCCTGCATCACCTTTGTCTACTGATGGACTACACTCTTGAAATGGAATACATAGACTATCATTTAACTGCCAACAAAAGCCTTCATCGGCACACTAACAAAGGACAATGCATCTATGTGAACTTCTGCAGTTAATCCAGGATGGACTTCAAAGACATTAGTCATTAATCTAAAAGTTCATAAAAAAATCTTTTTTTCTTTCTTTTTTTTTTTTTTTTTAAAAACACTGGACCTTAATGCTTACTTAATTTACAAATTTAAAACCATGACTTGCACTGCACACAAATAGCTAATATTGGCATTATATTCACGTTGTTTAGCCAGGGGAGAACTGGCCTCCACAGTGAGCCTGGTTTCTCCCATGGTTATTTTCCTCCATTAACCAACATCTTATGGAGTTTTGTGTTCCTTGCCACAGCCACCTTGTTCACAGGGGTTCTAAATACAATTATTATTTATTTAATTTCTATACACAATTTACAATCATATTTAATAAAACTACACAATTATCACTCTAAGACTTTATAGATATTACAATTTCAGTTTTTGTTTTCGTTTGCTAATGCATGATTTCCTGTAAAGCTGCTTTGAAATGATGTGTGTTGTGAAAACGCTATACAAATAAAAATGACTTGACGATTTGAAATATGTTTTTTGATCGTAATCTTGACCAACCGTTTTTGAGATTTTTGTGTTTGCCCATTCAAGTAGATAGAAGCTGCACTCTCATGACTGGAAATAGCCTCCCGAGAGTGTTCCAAAGATGGCCGACAATGGACTGACTTGCTAGAAAGACTATGGTTTATGTATATGCATCACATGTCCTATATTATATAAGTATACTTAAAGAAATAGAAAATTCTATCATGATTTACTTACCCTCGTATGACTTTCTTTCGTATGTGGAACACAAAAATAGAACTTTTGAAGAAGTTCATGTGACTCGAGCGATACATTTCAAGTGTTCTGAAGCCATATGATAGCTGTGTGAGAAACAGGCTGAAATTTAAAGGATTAGTTCACCCAAAAATGATCATTCTCTCATGATTTACTCACCTTTAAGCCATCCAAGATGTGTATGTCTTTCCTTCTTCAGCAGAACTGAAATGAAGATTTTTATAAGCACATTTCAGCTCTGTTTGTCCATACAAACATGAAAGTGAATGGGTGCCGTGAGGCTGCTGGCTGAAGTTCCAAAAGGCATATTTAGGCAGCATAAAAGTAATCCACACGATTCCAATCGATCAATTAATGTCTTCTGAAGCAAATCAATAGGTTGGTGTAAGAAACAAATCGATAATTAAAACATTTTTAACTAAATCGTTGCTTCCGCCCACCGCTGTATTGCTGTTTGAAATTACCTAACTCTCATGTGTCGTTCGTTCCTCTGTTGTATACAAAGTGCGTGCTTCCGACTTCTCGTGTGAACACGCCATTGTTATTTCCATGCAGGCCCCTTACGTCACGCGACAGCTCTGTAATGGCTCGACTCGTAGCAGGAAGCGTTTTTTAAAAGTTAATAAAGTTTTAATTATAGATTTATCTTTCACATAAACCTATCAATTTGCTTCAGAAGACATTAATTGTCTTCATGTGGTTTACTTTTATGCTGCCTAAATATGCCTTTTGGACCATCAAACAGCCACCAGCCTCAAGGCACCCATTCACTTTCATTGTATGGGCACACAGAGCTGAAATGTGCTTATAAAAATCTTAATTTCGGTTCTACTGAGGAAGGAAAGACATACACACATGGGATGGCTTAAAGGTGAGTAAATCATGAGAGAATGATCATTTTTGGGTGAACTAATCCTTTAATTTTTTATTCACTGAAAATCTTGCATTCTGCCACAGCTCTCGAATTTCCTTCGCACAAATATTAAAAAAGCAGCTTAAACATTCTGCTTAATTTATTTTCTGTTCCAATGGAGAAAAAAATAATATGGGTTTTGAATGACATGAGGATGAGTAAATGATGACAGAATAAAACATTTTGAGTGAGCTCTTCCATTAAGCAAATTTATTGAGCCGTAATTGTGAGACCTTTTTTGTAAGCTGCAGATGCTCTAAATTTCTAAGATAATGTCAGGATGGCACTGTCAGTGGCAACCGGGTGAATATTTTCCTGTATTTGAAGGATTTATAATTATCACAGAGCAGAACTAAACCTGGATAATGTAGACTGGCTGACAAACTGACTGACTGACTGGATTTTTTCATGGCTCCATATGTCTCTCCAATCTGTTCGGTTTGAGCAAACAATAGTTCTTGTCTGACCTACAGTCGTGGGTTATTTAATTAAGTTAATTTAGAATTCACAGGACACTTTTTCCGGGTTTTAAAGACTTGAAGCCAATGCCTGACTTCATTAATCCAAGTGAAAGCCTGAGAAACAAAAAGTGTTTTTCTTAAAACTACCATTGGCACTTTGCATGATTATACATGACTGGTAACAACTATTAAAACTGTAGGTTTGGGATAAAAAATTACAAATCCTATCATTTAAGTGGCAGAGGTTAATGTTATCAGTTTTCTTCATAATGCATTTTAGAATTTAATGTTTATTTTGGATTGGATATGAAACTTCTGTGTGGTATTATTAAAGTTAGTCCAAACAGTGCTATGTAGTGGCCCCAAAATGATTTGAGACTTTTTGTTTGTCGAACTATATGTGCGATCACACTACACTTTGTGTCCTGTACACTTCCATTCAATGCATGTGAATGCGGGAGAGAGTAAAAATGCTAGCATACTCTATGCAAAGAATTTATGATTATTTGTTATTTATAATTTATAATTAACTGAAAACAGAATCCCTAGGGCGTGACATCATATCATTTTACCCATATTTGTTGCAGGATCTGAAGTAATTTTGTATGTGGTGACCTGTGTGAACTTGAGGGGAACTGACTTATACATCCACTAAAAATCACATTGAGACATCAAGTTGAAGTAATTGCAGAAATAGCTGAAAAAGGAAAAGTAAGTTCTGAAAAAATGTGTTTGCAAAAGTCACTTAGTTTGATATTTTGTATTATAACACAAATGACTGTATTTTTAAGTGTGTTGTATGTGTCCAGTTACATGTGGGTCCACTGTATTCCTCTGTCAGGAAAGACTAGGCAGTCAAAATTCCGCTGAAGAAAACAATGATCAGTTTTTGATGTACTCCTCTAGCAATTGGATTTCCGATGCAATTCTTTGTGAATGCCACCCTAATGTAAACACAGCTAATTAGCATAAAGGCAGATGTGCTCTAAAAAAAAAAATAAAATAAAAAAAAAATCATAAATCAACAACTCACTGTGTGGTGTATACCCATCTCGACAAATAAAGAGAGACAGAACAGGAAGTAGTCTCTAAGCTCTTTTTGGAGCACATTAGCGATAGGGCCTACTTGATGAGTGGTAAAATGCTGCATTTGTCATTCCTCTCCTGGCTCCCACAGAGACAGACTGCAGTTAAAACCCAGATTTGTTAGATTACAAAGACAACTACATTCATAACACAGCTATAAACCTCCACACTGAGACATCACATGGATATGTCCCGCCTGTGGATGTTCAGGTGATTACTGATGTATGTATTCAGATCTGCATGGAAATAGCCTGATATTGCTGTGTTTGTTGGTGTGGTGGTGGTGTAGTGGACTAAAGCACTGAACTGGTAAGCAGAAGGTTGTTGGTTCAATCCCCACAGCCACCACCATTGTGTCCGTGAGCAAGGCACTTAACTCCAGGTTGCTCCAGGGGGACTGTCCCTGTAATAAGGGCACTGTAAGTTGCTTTGGATAAAAGCATCTGCCAAATGTGTAAATGTTTGTTTATTTATTGTGTCTGTCCCTTTGACAGCAATCCATCTTGGTCACACACCAAGGTCAGTGTGTGTGTGTGTGTGTGTGTGGGCAGGTTTACGGGGACATTTTTTTTTAGGTAATTACAAGGGTATTATGCTATAAATGTGGTTCATGAGGACATTTCTAGTGTCCCCATGATTCAAATCGCTTAAAAAACATACTAAACGATGTTTTATTGAAAATGTAAAAATTTTTTGTGAGGGTTAGGTTTAGGGGTAGGGTTAGGGTTAGGGGATAGAATCTATAGTTCGTACAGTATACATTATGTCTATGGAGAGTCCTCATAATGATAGCTGCACCAACATATGTGTGTGTGTGTGTGTGTGTGTGTGTGTGTGTGTGTGTGTATTTGTTGGTGTGGCAGGGGAAAGAGAAATCATCTGTCTTTCCAAGTGCAGTTCATTTTGTCAGCAAAGAACAGATTTATCGTAATGATGTGTCACTATAAAGCTTTGTAACAAAAACATTATGTCTATAATGCACGTCAAACAAAACAAAAGACAAGCACACAAACATGCCATTTAATGTTCATCTGGCTAGGCAAAGACTATCAATAACAGTACTTCTATTGCAGTCTTAGTCACAAACAAGCTTTTTATTTTACTTCCCGCCCCCTCAAGTATCAATATTCCTAATGAAGGAAATTACAGGACATGCATACTAGATGTCCCAAATGATCTACTGAAACTTATTTCCATAAGAAACCCCAATGCGGTGAAAAATTCCAAGCAATGCCAATACAAGCAAATAAGTAGGCCTAATAAGAGTAAAAATAGGATCTCGTTTACCAGGGACCTTTATTGTGAAACTCATAATGCTAATCGATTCTGTGTATAGTAATACATATAACTCACTTGAAGTGCAATTTATTTCAATTTTATATTACACAGTGTTCTACTCTGATTATGAAGTCACTGTGGTTCAGTAAGAGATCAGCTATTCATGCTCAGTTTGCATTTAATACACATTTAATAAAAATGTAGGCTTATTTGCAATAAAGTGACAACCAGGATGAAAAAAAATTCCTGCTCAGGGTTTGCTCTTTCATAGCCCAAGAGACTTTGTGAAGTTCCCATGGGGCCGGTTGCACTAGCTATACGTAAGTTACAACTTAGCCTAGTTGTGGCGTAATTGGGCACTAAGTCACAATTTATGCACTAATAAATATTTGAGCGTTGCACCATTAAACTTAGATAGGGCGTAACCCTACGTATAAACTAAATATTTACGGAAGCCCCCGACCAGGAGTAAAAAAGCAGACTCACTTAATGACATCAATGAGCTCATGTTTTGTGTGACAGGTATCAATCCTTTCAACATACATTATGATATTGACATTTACACTCGTTTACATTTACAGGAGAGAAAAAAAACTTACTTTTAAGTGGCTTTTCAGCATGAAACCATTCAAACGGTGCAGTTATCAGGATGCGTCTCCTGGTGTCAAGTTTCAACACATTCAAAATACAGTATATATAGGATATTAATCCTGGGCCATAGGATCCATAAAACATCCATAGGACATGTTCCAACATGTTCAAAACATCATATGTGTGGTGTCCCATGAACCTTCGACAGGCTAATGCACCTGAACAAACACTTAAGGTGTTCAGGTCTATCAAGTGTACTGTCACTCCAAGAAAGCTTCTGTTATTTGCAGTGTAGAAGGCAGTATTTCATTGAACAGATCCCTAAACTCTGGTCGGTCCACAGTATGAAGTGGATGCAGTCCTTGAATGACGAAGTTGAAGATTAACTTGTCAAATCGTTCTTGGGATATAGACATGGTGGTACCACCACTGATAAACCACTGTATGCCGGCCTTTTTATGTGGTACTTCATCTGTACTTATGAGAGCATTCCTTTTCTTTGCCTGCTCACGTTCTCTCTCGACACATGTCAAATGGGTTGGGTGGACCCTCTGCAAAAATCAAAGAGAAAAAATTAATAAAGGGTTACGGGCACACAAATTTAAGAAAGCACACATTTTTAAATTAAGGTATTTTTTTTAAAACAAAATTCATTGTTCTGATTTCTTTTTCTAGGAGACCAGGGTTGGCTTAGTTTTTTATTCTTTGTTGAAAATCTCTAGTGGAACAAACATGAGGATACCTCAACTTGCAACTGAAAGATTCATATATATATATATATATATATATATATATATATATATATATATATATATATATACACACACACACACACACACACACAGGGTTGGGAGGGTTACTTTTGAAATGTATTCCACTACAGATTACAGAGTACATGCTGTAAAATTTAATTTGTAATGTATTCCGTTATTTTTACAGGAAAACAATACAAAAATTATTATCAAGAATAAGATTTTTGCCCTAATATCAAAGGTCTTACTAGAAAAAATAAATTATGATCCAACGTGAATTTTCTTGATAAAAAAATATGATCGTGCCTGGTAACGTGCATGTAAAATGGCTAGAAATAGCATTTTAGCTTAACGTAAAGCTGACAATTTACACAAGGTTTATCACTATTTCTGCTGCTCCAAACTTACTTCAAACTTACTTCTCTGTCTGCTCGTATGAATGTAACACATCATAAGAAAGTGTTTCACCGCTGTTCAAATGCACTTTGGATTGCATCATTTATATGTATAAATGTTTTCCATTTGAAAGGACTAAATATTAAATGAAACAAATGACAATAAAATGCAAAGTAATCTCTTCAGTAATCAAAATATGATTTTGAATGTAACTGTATTCTAAATGCCAATTATTTAAATTGTAACTGTAGTGGAATACAGTTACTTATATTTTGTATTTTAAATACATAATCCCGTTACATGTATTTCGTTACTCCCCAACCCTGTATATATATATATATATATATATATATATATATATAGTCACGAATCCCACCTCTGTAGTTCCTCCCACTCACCACCTGAGGGCTCCATCACCTGAATATTGACTTTCACACTCTGAACTCCATTTCCCATAATCCCCGTACCTGGCACTGATTACCTGCTCATCTGTTCCTCATCTACTCATTTTCACTTGCTATCATTGCGAAGTCTTGTTTTTGTCTTGGCTGACATTTCTGAGCATTCTCTGAGGTGACCCCTGTTTTGACCCATTGCTGCCTGCCTACTATTACTGCCTTTTTTTATCTGGATATAACCTGTGATTGTCTGCTGCCTGCCCTGACCTCTTGCCCGTTTATTGACTACCTCTCTGGACTACCTTGGATATTACTGTTGCTGGTGATTGACCCCTGCCTATCTAATTACTACGTTTACTGTTATTAAAGCTGCACATGGATCTCAACTCCGTTGACTCATTACAGAAGACTTTGCCAACAAATGATCCAGCGGCTTTCCTGCAACTCACCACCGAGGTCTCAGCGCAAGCAAATGTACTAGCCGTATACCACCAACAGCTTGATCAGCTGACATCGCTAACAAAAGAGCTTGTTAAGACATTGCAAAGCCTCTGTTTACCAACACCAAACCCGTCAGCTTCATCTAATCCAGTGACTCACCCGGTCTCACCTAGCACATTCACAGCAAACCCTCGCCTTTCCGGAGAAATTCAATGGGTCACCAGCTAAATGTAAGGGATTTCTGCTCCAATGTTCCCTGTTCGTTAATCAGCAACCTACACTATACCCCACTGATGAGAGTTGCATTTCCTTTGTTTGTTCACTGCTCACCGGTAAGCCTTTGGGCTGGATTACATCGGCGTAGAACGGTGACCGAACAACATTCCCTTCATTCAGCTGCTTCCTCCAACGACTTCGTGCTGTGTTTGAACATCCAGTGGGAGGCAAAGATGCCAGAGATCAGCTGCTGTCCCTTCATCAGGGTAATGCTCTCGCCGCAGAATACGCTCTCAACTTTCGTACTCTCGCTGCTCAAACCATGTGGGTGGAAGACACTTTAAAGCTGCTTTTTCAGAAGGGACTGAACTTAGAGCTTCAATCAGAGCTGGCCTGCTGTGACGAGGGTAAGACTTTGGATCAGTTCATTGAATAGACTATACGTATTGATAATCTCCTCCAAGCACATAAACCCAACACTCCTGTAACACATACTACCGCTGCATTCAACCCGAGTGAATCTGAACCCATGCACATTGGACACACCCACCTTACTTCTATGGAGAGAGATCATTGCGTTCAGCAGCATCTGTGTCTGTACTGTGGTCAAGCCGGATATCAATGGGTTTCCTTCCCAGTTTGACCTTTTCGAAGTCGCTCTACTACGGTGAGTGCCTGTAATTTACTAAATCCCTCTAATTCATGTGTTGAAGTGCCTGTGATTAACCTTTTCGGGGAGATCTGTCTCTACCACAGCCATGCTGGACTCCGGGACAGCGGGCAACTTTACTGACGAGGATTTCGCCAGGGCTCATAATATACCACTTAACCTCTGTGACTCTCTCTTGGCAGTGGCGGCGTTAGACGGATGGCTGCTTGGTGACGGTCATGTGCATCACACTACCAAAGATACCACTCTGCAAGTCGGAGCACTGCATACTGAAACTATTCGCTTATATATCATCCCATCACCTCATTACTCTTTATGTGGAGCGATCAGCAAATTACCCAGTGATCCAGTACCTGCATCTCCACCTGCCTAAAGCCCATTCCTTACAGGACTATTAGAGCCGCTGCTGTGAGTTGAACCCACTTCAGTTCCTAATCTACCTCCTGAGTATTCCGACTTCGTTGAAGCCTTCAGCAAAGCCAAAGCCTCGCAACTGCCTCATCTATTACCTGGTTCCTCACCTCCACGAGGCCGAATCTTCCCCTTGTCTAAGCCTGAGTCTGAGGCCATGAAGTCATACATTGAGGAACTATCCAAGGGATTTATCAGACCCTCAACTTCACCTGCATCAGCCGGATTCTTCTTCGTGAGTAAAAAAGGAGGGCTTCGCCCATGCATTGATTATCATGGTCTCAATGAAATCACTAAAGTTTCGTTACCCCTGCCATTGGTTCCAGCTGCCCTTGAACAACTCCGCATTGCCAAGTATTTCACCAAACTCTATCTTCGCAGTGCTTTACAATCTCCTCCGTATTCGTGAGGGGGAAGAGTGGAAGACAGCTTTCTCAACCAGCACAGGCCACTATGAATACCGGGTCATGCCTTTCGGATTAGCCAACAGTCCTTCAGTGTTCCAGGCATTCATCAATGATGTCTTCCTTGATCTACTGAATCAAGGGGTGATCGTATACATCGACATCCTAATCTAACTCTTACGAGGAGCATGTCAAACACGGCTGTTCTACAACACCTCATCACCCATCAACTGTACGCCAAGGCTGTGAAATGTGAGTTCCAACAGACCTCAGTGTCATTTCTTGGATATGTTATCAGCCCAGAGGATGTAGCAATGGATGATAACAAGGTGAGAGCAGTTTTGAAATGGTCACAACCTACCACGTTAAAAGAATTGCAACGTTTCCTGAGTTTTGCCAATTTCTACAGGCATTTCATAAGAGGTTTCAGTACTGTGGCCGCGCCTTTGACGTCTATGCTTAAGAGGAAAAGCTCACGGCTCTTGTGGTCTCCAGCTGCTCTCCAATCCTTCAAAGATGTAACGTCTGTGTAAGATCAGTGATGGCTAATTACACTTTGTTTAAAAAAAACCCTTTTAGCCTTTTGACATTTGCATATAAATTACTGACCTGGCCTCCGCGTTTACATTTATATGGGTGCTAATTTGCAGATGGTCTTTATCACTATCAAAAGAATGCTAAAACAGGTCGCCTCTGGAGTGTCTCCATCAAGCTTCAAACACATTCCACAGAAAGGGGGGTGACCCCCCGTGCCAGGCACCAGAGCAGTTGTCTGTCTCCAGTAATTCCAATACACGTCACACACACACACCTAAAGACATTTTCTCTATTTTAGGCCATAGTAAGCAGTTATAAATGTATCTGCTATATGCATGTGTTGTATGTATATTCCCCTATTATATTAACTTAGTTAAAACCCTTTACTTGTATTAGTTAGACGTTAAATGCCTATATTCAAGTGTATGAGTGTATCTCTGCTTTAATATCGTCTGGAGGTTACCTTCTTGGTATCAAAATGATCTTCCCTTTATTTCTCACACAATAATGTACACCATGTGATCGTGAAATGCATCAAACAATTCTTACTATGTTTTGAATTAAAAGCTGCACTAGCGGTCCAGATCAGCAATGAAATGCGAATGGGCCATAAACGGAGACAAAGGATGTCTCTCCCGCTCAAAATGCATGCCTCTGATTGGCCACTCCACCCACAAAATGGGTGCGGCAATGAACTATCAAAACTCCAGAACGCAGACTAATCATGGCTCAAAACTCTTCTTCTTGAGACCAACACACTCCAAAACTCTCCTCTTGAGTTTAACCTTCTGGCAGTGTTTACCTTCAAGTAACTTTGTGGATTTGCTGTGGACTTCTTCAACTCACTCCTAAAGAAATCGTCGAGAACCTCGTCTACCGCATCAAGACTCTTATTCAGCAACAAACCAATGCAAGTAACCATTTACGACTGATTAGATGCGCATTTAAGTTTGAACCCCTTTTAAGGTGAATTGTGCCTCTGATGATTCTCATTTAGGTTGTGGTTAATTGATGTGAAATACTGTCATTCTTTGCTCTTCTCTCTCCTTTCCTTACTTTCCTTCATTCTATATATGTATGTTTTGCTTAGTTTGTTTGTATGTTAGTTATAGTTTCATTTATTAAATCCCTTATATTCACAATTGATTGTCTCTGTGTTCCGCTCACAATTCAAAGTCACTGAATGTTGCTCCTTGCTACATGCTAAACTACTGCTAGCACTGTATAAGTAGGAAGGCTATTGTTCCTTGGCCAGGAAAGTAATCTTCCTAGAGTTGATAAATAATGATATTGTCTGCTCGGTGGACGGACAGATCAAGTAATTGTAATATCGATTCTGCTACAGTTAATTCTAAGATCTAATCTAAATATTTATTATTAATTATAACCAGTTATAATTAATTATAAATAATTCCCTTTTTAAGCTAATTTGCTACAAAGATCTCAAAGCTCATTTCACCACAGCTCCCATTTTTCACCATCCAGATCCTGATCGCCCATTCATTGTCGAAGTAGATGCATCTAACACTGGTTTCAGGGCCATCCTCTCTCAGCAGTACGGTTCACCTCCTAAATTCTTCCCCTGTGCCTTTTACTCACACAAACTCTGCTCCGCTATGATGTCGGGAACCAAGAACTACTAGCCATGAAAGCAGCACTCGATGAGTGCCGTCATTGCTTGGAGGGAGCCAAACACCCTTTTCTCATCCTAACGGATCATCAGAACCTAGAGTACTTGCATACAGCCAAGAGACTCAATCCAAGACAAGCTGGATGGGCGTTGTTCTTTACTCCAAACTCAGTCTCATATTGTCCAGGCTCTAAGAAAGTCAAGGCCAACGCCCTCTCTTGCCAGTTTGAATACTCGCTGCAAACTCCTACCGAAGAACCCATCTTACCACCCACACTGATCATTGCTCCGGTACAGTGGGACATCATGACAGTGATAACTAATGCTCACTCCAATGATCCACCGGCTCCCGACTGTCCACCTGACAACCTATGTTCCACTCCAACTTCATGAGAAGGTTATCCAGAGGGTCCACTCTTTGCTCCGCTCTGGTCATCTGGGTATCACAGCCACTCTCCAGTTGGTACGCAACTGGTTCTGGTGGTCCACACTGCAGGAAGACACCATCTGTGAAGTCCAGAACTGCTCCATATGCAACATCAACAAGGCATCTAGACATCTCCCAGCTGGGTTACTGCAGCCTTTACCCATACCTCAACGTCCTTGGTCTCATATCGCCATAGACTTTGTCACGGATCTTCCTCTCTCTCAGGGCCACACTACCATTCTCACGGTAGTAGATCGCTTCAAGGCTTGCCACTTAATTCCGCTACCCAAGTTACCTACTGCCTTTGAAACCACTGAGCATCTATGTAATTATGTATTCAGATTTTATGGCCTACCTGAAGACATAGTTTCAGATTGAGGGCCTCAGTTCATCTCCCACTTATGGACATCTTTCTTTCAACAACTCAACATTAATGTCAGCCTAACCTCTGGGTACCATCCACAATCCAATGGCCAGACGGAACGCATGAATCAAGAGTTGACCCGCTTCCTCAGAACCTACTGCAATCAGAACCAATCTGACTGGAGCCGCTATCTACTTTGGGCTGAATATGCTCAGAATTCTTTCCGCAAATCATCAACTGGCATGACTCCCTTCCAGTGTGTTCTTGGGTTTCAGCCTCCCCTATTTCCTCAGGGGAGCCCACTGACCTTCCTGCCATCAATGACCGGCTCCTCAGAAGCGAGGCCACCTGGGATCAAGCTTGTGTCCATCTTCAATGGGCTGTCAGGAGACAAGAGGAACAAGCCAATCATCATCATCATCATCATCCCAATCCTGAATACAGCCCCGGTCAATGGGTCTGGCTTTCCACCCGTGATCTCAGACTTCATCTACCCTGCAAAAAAACTCAGTCCCAGGTACGTTGGTCCTTTCAAAGTGCTTAGACAAATAACTCCTGTTTCATACTGCCTTGCCTTGCGTCCCACTTACCGCATCTCTCCCACCTTCCATGTCTCATTGCTCAAGCCCGCTATTCGTCCAAGAGGGGAGGAGGAGGCCAGGAACCAGGGTCCCCTACCCATTATCGTGGACGGCGAGGAGGCATATCAGGTACGAGATCTCTTGGATTCCAGGTGCCGGGGCAGGACACTGCAATACCTTGTTGACTGGGAGGGAACGGTCCTGGGTCAATTCTGAAGATATTCTCGACCCCACACTCATTTCATAGAGTTTCATAGGACTCACCCGCTTGGACCGGCCCCTCGACCCCGTGGAAGACCACGGCATCACCAGCCTTCTCGCTTCAGGAGCCGCTCACAGGGGGGCGGGCTCTGTCATGAATCTCGCCTCTGTAAGTTCCTCCCACTCACCACCTGAGGGCTCCATCACCTAAATATTGACTTTCACACTCTGAACTCCATTTTCCATAATCCCCGTACATGGCACTGATTACCTGCTCATCTGTTCCTCATCTACTCAGCTATAAGTCTCATTTTCACTCGCTATCATTGCGACGTCTTGTTTTGCCTTGGCTGACACTTCTGAGCATTCTGAATTTATTGTATTTCCTGTGTATGATCCTGGACTGTTTACCCTGTTTTGACCCATTGCTGCCTGCCTACTATTACTGACTTGTTTACCTGGATATAACCTGTGATTGCCTGCCTTGACCTCTTGCCTGTTTATTGACTACCTCTCTGGACTACCTTGGATATTACTGTTGCTGGTGATTGACCCCTGCCTATCTGTATTACATTTACTGTTATTAAAGCTGCACATAAATCTTAACTCCGTTGACTCATTACATATCAAACTTATATTCAAGCTTTGCAAAGGAACTGTTATTGAAGGATGGGGCAGTTAATAACACTTGGCCCCAATCAAAAACATAAGTAAATAGTTTCATTCATGAATATTTCAAATGTCATGACTGTTTGATAGTTTATGGTGCTGAGTATTAACAGTTGTGCTTGAGATGACCAGTTTAATATATTCAGAGGCAATGTGTTGGATATGCATTGTGTAAACCCTGCAATTTTGTTTTATAATGTTGAGGGGCTTGTTCATTCTCTTCTGATTGAGTTTGCTGAATTCGAGGGGCTGCACTGTTAGGCAATCATAACAATGGGTGTTTATTTTGAAGTTAAGGAGGTGCTTAGGCCAAAACTGAGCGTTTCAGACAGAGGGCCAAAAACAGGGTGGAAAATGATCATATTACTAAATTGTGACTTGGTGCAAAACAGCTTATAACATTATCATTGGACCTCAGGGAAGATGATGCAATTATAAATAATAGCACTTCATGACCCCTTTAACATTAGTTAACAACATTAGTTAACATGAACTAACAAACAATACTTTTACAGCATTTATTAATCTTGGTTAATGTTAATTTCAACATAGTAATTTTTTTTTTTTTTTGAAGTTGTATTGTTAACATTAGTTGATGCACTACGAATTTACAATAACAATTTTATTAAATTAACAAAGATTAATAAATGATGTAAAAATATATTGTTCATTGTTAGTTCATGATCCCTAATGCATTAATGTTAACAAATGGAATCTTATTGTGAAGTGTTACAGATTAATAAATGCTGCAAAAAGATTAGTTAACATGGACTACCAGTGAACAATGCAGTGAAGTAATGTTAACAAAAACCTTATTGTAAAAACAACCTTATTGTTACCTAACTGATTTTAATTGGTTGTATCCAAATTTAGCGAAATTACCCATTATGCTTATTTTGTTCTTCCAGTGTGGATGCTACAGACTTCCGCTTTGCAGCTTATTCCCATTAACAAGCACTGAAATATCACTAACAACAGTCAAAAATGAGTGAACAGTCTGTATTTACTCAACATAAATCTCTTTCTCACTAAAGGCCGCGTGTGGACATTCGGTTTCGTACTTATTCATAGATAAGTACACAATCACACACATTTACATGGTAGTTACTGGGCTCTAGTGCTATCTGCATGCGCCCTGTGTGTGTGTTTGTGTGTGTGTGAATGAGAGAGAGACAGACATACAGCATGCAGAGAGAGAGAGAGAACTCGCGTATGTGATGCGCTAGATTTAATTGTTTTTTGAGCAGTTCAATACGAAAACAGCCAAATCGCGGACATTTAAGGACTCTAGAAATCCCAACTGGTCGCTTTTTAAGGTTTGAAAAAAGAGGAAACATCTGTGAAAAGCGGACTTATGGTCATAATAGGCTCCATTTAAAAATCTTCAGATTTTGAGGCACGTACCTTTGCATTATTTCTGCATTAACAAGTGCTGCCTTCTCACGCACTCAGCCGAGAACAACTTGGTCTTTCCCTCATTCACATACACTCACAATGCGACATGATATATAAACCTTGTAAAGATGATTAATAAAAAACAAAGGCTTGGTTTAAATGTTTTTCATCTTTGTTATCTTCCAAAATGACGGACAGTATTTGGAATTATCTGTCAATATTTTTTTTTAAAAAAAGGAAAGTGACGGAGAATTTGTTTAATGCAACCTCTGATTATTAAATCTGGTTCGACTCGGAATGTTTCAGCATTGGCAGCTTTTGGGGGGCTAATCATTGTGACATTCATTTTCCAGTAGTCTTTAAGCCACCTGTAGTTGTTATAACACCTATAACAGTGCATAATTATCCAGACCCTTAGCTGCTTGCCATCACCAGTAACGTTAGTCTAGCTGATACCAACAACTTAGTGGAAGTGTGGAGCATCCAAGAGGAAGTCTCTCACCGCAATGGCGCTGCCCATGGAGAAGTCAAGAAAAATGTGGATAAACAGGAGAAACTTATGTTATGTCAGGGCAATGATTAGACTGATGACAAGGATTCTTGTTTAAATGCTGTGCTAATCTGGCCCATACAATGAGAAGAGGTCTGCTTGCAAACATCTTGAGATGTCGGTGTTGATACAGACTGAACACTTCTTGAGGTCATAAAATGTTGACATTGTATATATTTGTCCTCTGCCATCATCCCACATTAAGGCCATCCATTTTTAGAACAAAAGCCATGATTTCATGTCTTAAAATAACAGTGACTGTACACAGGAGGAAACTGTCTTTATGCATACACATCACAGAGCTGCTCAGCTGAGGAAATGCGGGTTACAACAATCTGCTTCATCATTATCTCTCTCTCACTATGTCTTTCTGTCTTCTCTCTCTGTTTCTTTTCTTCCCTTTCTTTAGTTCTCTATTTTTCCACTTTATATTTATTTTTATTTCCCACTCTTTCTGTTTTCACTCTCTCAATCCATTTCTCCCTCTCATTCTCTGTCAAGAAGTGGCCTTTGAATAAAATATATCTCTTTAAGTCCCTGAAACCTGACAGTGCTCACACTGTACCATCTCACATCATTATACGATGAGCACCAAACAAAATGTGCTCCTCTTTGTCTTATTCTTGTCTGTGACTCATTCATTACCACGTGAAAGATCAAACTCAAGCACTATAGCTCTCACAAAAGAGAACCATGCTAAAGCGAGTTTTTTGAGCCATATTTAAACAAACAAGCGAGCGAGCAAACAAACCACCGTATGCTGCAACACATCACGTCCTCATTTAACTCTATGGCGTCTTTGATTTACGCCGCAGGCGGCTCACAAGTTGGCGAGATGGTCGCCTTATGAAACCAAGTAGCTTATCTGGATCATCTTGAGAAAAAAGCTGGAGAAAAAGTTATTTAATTTCTTCTTCTTCTTTTTTTTTTTTTTTTTTTAAATGAGTGGAGCCAATGAACCCAGGCAGGCCTGGTCCTCTCCAGATGGATTCCAGGCAGCCTCATAGTCTTCATCCAATATTGATGAGCAGGGCAAAGAGAAATAGGTCAGAAGAGAATGAACTACATTCTCTTTGTACACGCAGCTTGTTACATAAATGATTGAGATTTATTGCTTCCACTGCATATTTAGTCACTGGCCTGTGATCGTCTTGCGAGTCTGCCCTCAGATGATTGTTTGCAATTTTAATATATACCCTTCTCTGCTTAGCATTGTTCCCAGGCGTAAATAACTCATTCTTTTCATATAAGTGAGAAGCAGAAGTGAAAGTTGATCGAGATGGTGGGTTAAGTGTGAACGGTGAACTCAATACACCATTGGTGCACAGAAGTTGGCAGCAAAAATAGTTTATAGCTTGGGCCAATGGGGCCAGTGCCCCGGGACCTCTGACTGCCAGAGGCCTCAAGCTGTGATGCCTGGAGTGGCCCGACACCTGGAAGTAGGGCATTCAGAATGTAAAATTGATATAGACAGATAAACAGCACTTTAATGTGTGCCAACGAAAAAAATGAAAAAGTTGCTTGTCCAGGCATCTTATCAGCACTAACAGTGGCTTCTGAACACCTTCTTGCAGCTTTGAAGTTGTGTACCAACAGAGACTATTTAGCCAGAGATGGAGCACTTGTGTTAAAATGCATGGGAGAAACTGTAACACCCAATATGGCTGATGTAAAAAAGGAAGTTCCGCATTACAGTTAAAATAGCCAATCACCTTTTATATACAGACATTGCCTGTCAGTCAACTAGAGAACACGCTTGCGCATTAGCTGAACAAGCCTAAAAACATAGCGTTTTTATGCATGATCTGAGCTTAAGAAGCACAATTTATAATAATAAAAAAATTCAGATTTTACTTATCAAAGATGCAGCAAAACAAACATGATATAGAAGAAAAATACCAAAATGTGTTTAACTGAACAATTTGTGGAGCACTTCAGCAGGAAAGTGCAGACAAAATTAAGTCATGTGGCTTAAAAACAGCATATTTTTGGTTACTTTAAAGACTGCCCTTTTATTTTCAACAGTACATTATGTTTTCCTTTTTCTGAAAGGTAAAAAAATGGAAAGAAAATAAATTGTTGCAATGTGGTCTACATCGAACCATAAAGGGTTATATTTCAGTATCGCTTCTTTCTTTCTTATATTTGCAAAGTATTTTGTTGTTTTTGCAATATTATATTTGCAGTGTAATTTTGTTGTTGAAACATATTGACTTATTATTCCATTATTATGCTTTTGAAATAGGCTTCCATAACTAATACATTGTCAGTAGATGGTTAATAAATAGAAATATTTCTACAAAAATCATAAATCTGACAAAGTACACAGTATGTGCACTGTATAGACAATAAAAGTATGTACAATTAATGACAATAAACTGCAGACCTACATCTGTTCTCTAGTGGGGCAACAAGAGGGTGCCTTCAAAGAGGTTGGTGCCCCAGGGGCACACAGGTTCATAATTTATCTTTGGTTTGGCATTGCCCTGTTGGAGGACCGAGATCATACCAGCTTAAAGTGGTCAAAACTGGTTAACTAGTTTAAGCTGTGTTTTGGAACATGGTTAACCAACTCAACCGGGTCCCCACCAGCTTAGCCAAGGTGGCCAACCAGCCCAATTCAGGTTGTCCAATATGGTCTAACAGGTCAACCTTGGGCCCCACCATATGGTAGTCCAGCTTGGACCATCTAATAACCAACTCTGACCACCTAGAAACCAGCTACCATCAGAAACTGTATTAGCTGGATTTTTCAACATGGCATGAACATAAAACAAGGACTGAACTGTGAAATCAGGGCCCATAAAAAAAGGTAGCTCTTCAATGCTGGTCAATGGGTTCAACAAGACAGCGCCCTACAGCTCAACAAAGAGTGTCAGTGGGTGCAATTGTTGGGAGAGCTTCTGCATAACCATGTGTATTCACTTCTGTGCCCTGAACCTTTCTGAATATCACCCTGATTTAGTATGTTATTGTCAGTATGAGAAATGGAATATTGTTCTGTATTCTGGAACAAAATGCAATAATTAATTACAACGCTAATTCCGTTGATGACCTTTCTGTGGGTACACTCGTCCATTTACACATGAACACACATACATTAATCTTCCTCCCTAAATTAAGCTTTATTGGAACAGTGTTGGTGTTCAAAGGGCTAAAACATCAATATATTAATTAGAATAAATGTAATTAGGAGTTGGTGATTATAATGAAAGGTTTGTAAGAGAACTCTGTCAATGTTCGGTGTTGCAAGTTGTGTTGTGAAATGTGCCTAGAGAATGCTTGCAGCAAGAAAGCAACTACAGGTACATAAATGATGACTTGTTTTGCTTGAAAACCACTATTACAATGCCACCTGAACCCAAGGCATTTGGTCTTAGGCTAAAAACAAAAGTTGACATTCGAAAAAACAACTCATTGTTTATAAGCACCTGGCTGTTGTTGTTCCGAAATTTTATTTTATTTTATTTTTTGTAGTACCAGTAAATTGTCAGTTGCTCAAATTACAGTCTGCCTTTTTTTAAATGATAGAGGAAATGTTAACCTTCATGTATGCTTTTTATTGTCACGTTCCTTCAAGCACCTGTTTCTTGAACCGTGATCCACACTATTATAGGTAGTGAACATACACCATTAAAAGAGCATGGAGGAAGTCAAGCTTGGGCCCTGACACAGAAGCACAGCTAAAATACACAGCACAGCTAATACGGTCGTAAGATGTATGTGCATTTAGATGTATGCGTTTGGAAGATATATGTTTATCATTATGTGCATTCCCTGGGAATCAAGCCCATGACCTTAGCATTATTAGTGCTATGCTCACAATTCCACCAATAAATATTTAGAAATATAGACTTGGCTAATTAACATAGAATTTAACTGATATGTGGTTAGAGGTGTGCGCATATCAGCTATTTTACAACAGCTTTGAAAAAGATTTATCCAAGAAGCTTTTAGATCTGTGCCTATTCGTATTATTGTAAGCATTATGTAATGCCTGAATGTTTTGTTAATGACTGATGATTTTACTCATTTTAATGATAACTATCATTGTTACTGATGTTACTTAAAGCGATAGTTCAAACAAAAATTAAAATTTTCTCATCATTTACTTAAATATTGATCTGTTTCTCACCCACACCTATCATATCACTTTTGAAGATATGTATTTAACCACTGGAGTCGTATGGATTACTTCTATGCTGCCTTTATGTGCTTTATGGACCTTCAAAGTTTTGGCCACCATTCACTTGCATTGTAGTGAATTCATTTTCACTACAGTGTAGTTTTTTTTTTTTTTTGTTATTGTTTTTTTATCTAGCATTTGATATATTTCATTATATTCTTTGCCAGTTTATTTGTGTTAGAGCCTCTAAAGACACTGTGTTGACCTGTAGCTGTCAGCTATCTGTATTAGCTGTCTCAGAGGTGAGTGTTGTTGAATGTCTAACTAATATTAAGTAGTTTTTGATGACACTGAAAATGAAGAAACGAATACACTACAAGCACTTGAGCAGGCTATTACATCAATTTATAAAAGGACGGTAGTAGAGAGCTGTATAATATAATATTCGAACAGGTTTATTTAAAATGTATTCTAGTAGAGTATTTATTGTGTTGATGATATCTTGTGCATTATTAATATAATATAATATAATATAATACAATGTTGATTTGACTTTAGAATTAACATCCATAAATATTCAGATTAAGAAATATTGCCCCTTAATAACAAGGTTAATTTCTGACACTGGGACACATGTATTGTCACATTCCTTCTACATGCCATAACCTGAATCTGTTCAACCCTGATGCACCTGAGTAGCTGTAATTGGGGCGAAAGTCAAATGCATGGACAGGGTTCAAACTCAGGATCGGTGAAGTCATGACTGTTAACCCTTGAGGTTTATTCTGACAGGCATTCTCCTGCTATTTCTGCCCCAGTGATTCATGGGCCATTTAATGCAATCTGTCACACTCCAGCCTCATCCTGAACTCTACACAAGCTGACACTTCAGAGTCAGCTCTGATAAATTGGGCCGTAGTCTCCATGGAGGCCGTATTGGATCTAAGTGATGGCTAATCCTAATGCAGTCATTATAATAATTATCTGTAAATGATCTTAGTGTAGACACTTGATCTGTTTAGATGCCCTTTCATGTATAGATTTATTAGTTTTACTTAACGATAATTAAATACTCTTCCATCTTCCAACTCCAACTTGAAATCTCTCAGATCAGTGTATTGGATTCATAGATGGTTTTCCAAAAGATCAAGAGAATAGTTTTTTGTGGAAAGATTCTCTGTTGGTGTCAGACTGTAATACCATCTTGTGGTTTATATTTGGACCTGTAGTTTTAACAGCATACATTACTTCCTCCATCTTTTAAAATCTCTTATTAACACTGCATAGCCCTTAGCTGAAGTTATAAGTGCTCTGCCTAAAATTACAATCATCATTACTGTATTTGAATGTTGGGTGGGGGAATCTGTTAGGAGATTTAAGATTTTAATTAGCGCTGCTTTAAAACAAACAGAGCTGACTTTATTCTTATTGTGTAAACAGAGAGTGAATGAAAATAATTATAGTTATAATTGACTCATAAGTAATAAAAATCAGCAAATAACAATCTCTTCATTTGGTTAACACAGGAAATGAGTTTGTTGAGATCTACTCTGTTCTCGTGCCAGACATATTTTAATCCACTTTAAGTCAGCTGCTTTAAACTTTAGTCATGCAACTAATGTCAGCTGGATCATAGTCTTAGGTTTGAAATGCTTAGCGAAGAAAGGGGACTACATTTGTGATATGTATATATCCCAGAAGGCAGCTTTAATGAGGTCTCCGCCCCTTTTTCAGGGTCACAGCCTTTGTAATTCAAATATATGTCGATATTCATTTTAGCATAAGCTTATATAGGATATTCTCAGGAATTCAAAATGATATGGTTCTCTCTGGAGCTAATGTATATGCAATTGAGCACTGTCCCAGCTCTGCAGTGAACAGAGGTGAGAGGACAGGCATATATTCTAGGATGAAGCTTGGATGTGTTCAGGCACACTAGGGCTTTGGTGAGTTATATGCAAGCCAGAGTTAATTTAATTTCTATATTAATCTCATTGAAAGAAAGTCACCTGCTCTCATATCACCTGTATAAAGATGTTCGATGGCAAGGGGTCCAGAAGGATGCCCACTCATTTTTACAAGAAAACGGGAGAGCATGCCCTTCAGCTGAGTTATTTTAGAGTCGTCCACCTGGACTTTCTTCGAGAAACAGGAGAGGACAGATGAGAGAGAGATCAGGCCTCCTAGTGCTGTTTCTGGGACAGTTCCCCTGACCACAATCCATGGAGAAAAGAATGATATGAGTGAGGGAAGGTAGAAGTAAAGGAAAAGCAGCAAGATGGAAGAGCAGTCAGCCATGCTAATGTCTCCTGGGGCTCAATCTTTTGGAGGGGATTTGTGATTGTGGTCTTTGTAAGGACAAAGATTATTGAGATGAAGGTAGATGTTCTTTTCAACATGCCACCCCCCGTAATCCTGCACCGTGCAGTGATAGCGCAGTCATTACTGACTTTTTAAGGACACTGTGACACTACCAGTCTTCAGCAGACAAAGTAACATCACTGCCCTTTCACAGACTCTATGACATCCTCAAACCCTGCAAGTCATCCCTCCACCCTCCAGCAGTGTTGGGGGTAATGAGTTACAAGAACTTTGCATTATGTAATCAGATTATTTTAAGTAATATAATTAGTAAAGTATCGCATTACTTTTTTAATTTACAACACATTAGCTCAGTTTTTTTATGTTACTTCAGTTCTGTTTATTCAATGTATTTTTGGACAAAATATTTTTAAAGTGTGCTTGTAAGGCAGGGGGGCCTAGGTAGCTCAGCGAGTAAAGACACTGACTACCACCCCCGGAGCAACTAAATTGGCCCAGTTGCTAGGGAGGGTAGAGTCACATGGGGTAACCTCCTCGTGGTCGCTATAATGTGGTTCGCTCTCGGTGAGGCACGTGGTGAGGTGTGCGTGGATGCCGCGGTGGATAGCATAAAGCCTCCACATACATTATGTCTCCACGGTAACGCGCTCAACAAGCCACATGATAAGATGCATGGGTTGACAGTCTCAGACATGGAGGCAACTGAGATTCATCCTCCGCCACCCCGATTGAGGTGAGTCACTACGCCACCACGAGGTCTTGGAGTGCATTGGGAATTGGGCATTCCAAATTGGGGAGAAAAAGGGGAGAAAATCAGAAAAAAAAAAAGTGTGCTTGTAAGGCAAAATTCTGATATCCATTATTGCTGTCTATCAATTATATGTCTGTTAATGTACACTGCAAAGTTGTGATGGGTCGTTCGTGAACGATTCATTCATTTTGAATGAATCTTTTATGTGACTCAGAAGAACGAGTAGTCTCAGAGAGTGATTCATTCATTTTGTGTTGCATGCGCATTGCGCAACCTCCGTTAGTTTGTTATGTGAAAACCAAATAGGCGCTGTAAAGGAAACAGAAATTATTAGTTCACCTTTCGTTCGTAGGAGGTGAACTAATCATTTCTGTTACCTGTGGGTGTGCATAGCGTATATGGCTGTCAAGTGACAAAAGAACGAAAGACTCGGACAAGAAGATTCCAGACGTGAACTAATCTTTCTGTTTCTCATAATTTGTCCTTGGCTGCATGATAATTTTTTCCTTATTGGGACTATAATCAAAGTTTGTGTGAGTAGACGTGTTGGGGGGATTTGGCTATTGAAAATGTAACATTTTAATTTAATTCTGCTCAAATGAACGAAATGACTTGAATAAAGATTCGTTCATTTTGCTGAACGAGACTCAAAGATCCAAGTCAGTAAAATTATCCGATCTTCTTATCACTACTGCAAAGTTTTGGGAGTGACAACCGCGTTTAAATACAAGTGTAAATACAATAAATAATCATTCTGTGTGTGTAGAGAAGACAGGAGTCCCGAAGTTGTGTTGACTAACATAGCGATTAACCAAAGCAACGTTTTGCAGTCACATGGCAGTATACAGCAAACATGGATGCCAACTGTTTAAGCTGTTTGTTGTTTGCTAAAACATTACACAACGTATTCTGAAGAAAAAACACTTGTGACCAGAGATTAATTTTTAGTATATGCAATTATTATTGTGCTGTTCGTTACTGAAGCTCTGAGGCTGGCGAGAGCAGCATCCAAATTGTCTGTCCTCATTCTACTGGATCTGTCTGCCGCTTTCGACACTGTCAACCATCAGATCCTTTCAACCCTCACAGCAATGGGCATCACAGGAAATGTGCTCCACTGGTTTGAGTCTTACCTTACAGGTAAGTCCTTCATGGTGTCTTAGAGGGGAGCAGTGTCCAAGTCACACAGACTAGCTACTGGGGTATCTCATGGTTCAGTGCTTGGACCTCTCCTCTTCTCCATACTGATGAAAAAACACTTGTGACCAGAGATTAATTTTTAGTATATGCAATTATTGTTGTGCTGTTTGTTACTAAAGCTCTGAGGCTGGTGAGAGCAGCATCCAAATTGTCTGTCCTCATTCTACTGGATCTGTCTGCTGCTTTCGACACTCTCATCCACCGTGAGTGAATCAGAGATTACATCTGCTCTGTGCCGCCTCACTCACTGGACCCATTGCAGTTTGCTTACCGCAACAACCGCTCCACTGATGATGCCATTGCATCTACACTACACACTGCTCTCTCCCACCTGGAAAAAAGGAACACTTATGTGAGAATGCTGTTTGTAGACTACAGCTCAGCATTCAACACCATAGTGCCCTCCAAGCTTGATGAGAAACTCCGGGCTCTGGGCTTAAACAGCTCGCTGTGCAGCTGGATCTTGGACTTCCTGTCAAGCAGACACCAAGTGGTTAGAATGGGCAGTAACATCTCCTCATCACTGACCCTCAAAACTGGAGCCACACAGGGCTGTGTTCTCAGCCCACTCCTGTATTCCCTGTACACACATGACTGTGTGGCAACACATAGCTCCAGTGCCATCATTAAGTTTGCTGATGATACGATGGTGGTAGGTCTGATCACTGACAATGATGAAACAGCCTACAGAGAGGAGGTGCACACTCTGACATGCTGATGTCAGGAGCACAACCTCTCAATCAACGTCAGCAAGACAAAGCAGCTTGTGGTGGACTTCAGGAGAAGAGAAAGAGAACACAGTCCTATCACCATCAATGGAGCACCAGTGGAGAGAGTCAGCAGCTTCAAGTTCCTCGGTGTCCACATCACTGAGGAACTCACATGGTCTGTCAACACTGAGGCCATTGTGAAGAAGGCTCATCAGCGCCTCTTTTTTCTGACACGGCAGAGGAAGTTTGGAATGAACCGCCACATCCTCACACGGTTCTACACCAGCACTGTAGAGAGTATCCTGACTGGCTGCATCTCCACCTGGTACGGCAATAGCACCACCCACAACCACAAAACCCTGCAAAGGGTGGTGCGAACTGCCAGACACATCATCGGAGGTGAGCTTACCTCCCTCCAGGACATATATACAAGGCGGTGTGTGAAAAAAGCTCGGAGGATCATCAGAGACTCCAGCCACCCGAGCCATGGGCTGCTCTCACTGCTACCATCAGGCAGGCATTATCGCAGCATCAGGACCCGCACCAGTCGACTTCATGACAGCTTCTTCCCCCAAGCAATCAGACTTTTGAACTCTTGATCTCTCATGATCAATATACATCAGCACTGCACTTTATTAATCTTATTATCTCACACTGGACTGTCATAAATTACATTCTCTCTTAACAACACACTGGCAACTGACTATCAACCGACAGCCTGAATGTCAATACAGTACAATACAACCAATACTCTGGGGCCAGATGGCTTTGCCGCTGAGTTTTTTAGATCTTTTGCTACAGAACTGGCTCCACTTTCTCTAGAAGTTTATACGGAATCATTAAAGAATGGAAAGCTTCCACCAACCATGACGCAAGCCTGGATCAGTCTGATTCTTAAAAAGGACAAGATCCAAGTGAGTGTAAGAGTTACCGTCCAATTTCCCTGATCCAGCTAGACGTTAAAATATTGTCATAAATTTTGGCTAATCAATTAAGTAAAGTTATGAATTCTCTTATACATATAGATCAGGTGGGGTGTATTCGGGGCCACAGCTCTTCTGATAACATTAGGCTTTTCATCAATATCATGTGGTCACTGGCGAATGATCAGACTCTGGTCGCTGCCATCTCACTTGATGCCAAAAAGGCATTTGATTGGTAGAATGGGATTATCTTTTTAAGATTTTGGAAATGTACAGGTTTGGGAGTACATTTATTGGATGGATTATGTTACTTTATAGACACCTGTTAGCGGCGGTACAAACAAATGGATTAATTTCAGATTATTTTACTCTGGATAGGGGCACCCGGAAGGGTTGCCTTCTTTCCCCATTATTGTTCTGTCTTGCCCTGGAACCATTAGCAGCCGTGATAAGAAAGGAGGATGATTTTCCAGAGGTGATGGCGGGAGGTGTGGCACATAAGCTTCTGCTTTACACAGATGATAATTTATTATTTGTCTCCGACCCTTCTAGATCTATGCCTTGCCTCCACAAAATTATTAATTACTTTTCTACATTCTCAGGATACAGGGTCAGTTGGTCTAAATCTGAAGCTTTGGCTCTGACAGCGTACTGCCCAGTACGGCTTTTCAGCCGGGCGCCTTCTAGTGGCCCCAACAGGGCATTAAGTATTTGGGCATTTTATTCCCAGCAAATTTGTCTGATTTAGTTAGAGTTAATTTTGACTCCTTAATAAAAAGTTTTTCGAGTGATGTGGGCAGGTGGGCTTCATTACATTTATCTATGATTGGGAAGGTTAATGTTATTAAAATAAACTGTATTCCAAAATGTAACTACCTGCTACAATCTCTCCCTGTAGATGTCCCCCTCTCTTATTTCAAGCAATTTGATAGCATAGCAAAGTCCTTCTTTTGGAATGGTAAGCGTCCCAGATTCCATTTCAATATGTGACATAGGCCGATTGCCAAAGTGGGCTAGGCCTACCCAAGATTTTGTTTTATTATTATGCATTTGTGTCAGACATTTGGCTCATTGGTCACTACCACCTGAGAGAGCCCCTCCCTGGTTTTGTATTGAACAGGAAGTTCTTGCCATTTATTTCACCATTGCAACGCCTTTCTATCAAAGTAATCGGAGAAGTTAAGTTACACCCCATTATCTCACATTTGCACTCGGTATGGACAAAAGTGTCCAGAGTGTTTAATTCAAACATTTATTTAAATGTTGCCTTGAGCATATGGCAGAACCCAAAATTATGTATTAATAAGTCCCCTTTCTGCTGGTCAGAGTGGATTGTGAGGGAAGTTAATACGCACGGTGTCCTATATGAGAGTGGAGTGTTGAGATTTTTTGAAAATTTGGTTCAACATTTTGGGATTCCCAGATCTCAGTTTTGTAGGTATTTACAGCTGCGCCACCTGCTCTGTACTATTTCTGGGAGTAGCATACACCCCCCTAAAGCGGCAGATACTGTGGGAATGGTGATTACTGCTTTTGGAAAAGGTCATGAGGAATCAGTGTATTACTCCCTGCTAATTCAGAGTCTGGAGGATGGAGCTTTAACTTCTATCAAGATATTATGGGTGAAAGATTTAAACTCGGTATTGGAGGAGGGAGTGTGGGCTAGGATTCTAAAAAACATCAAGTCTGCATCTAGAGATGCAAGGGTGCGCCTTATGCAATTCAAGATTTTACATAGATTTTATTTGACCCCCTCTAGATTGTATAGGCTTGGTCTTAAAGACACACCCTCTGCTGGTGATACCAATTGGAGGATGGAGACATGGCCCATGTTTTTTGGTGGTGTGTTGAGATCCAGGAATTCTGGTTGAAGGTTCAGAGTTTTGTGCGTAAAGTTTTGGGCACTCGGGTTTCGTTTTGCCCCAGACTCTGTGTTTTGGCCGATGGGGCAGTCATCTACAGTATGTGGGGAATAGACACATAGAGAGTTGATTATTAGGTAGATTATTTTGAGGGGTTGGAGGTCAGCTGGAGCACCCCCATTTCGGGAGTTGTGCACAGAGATGGGGAGGGTGGTGGCTTTTGAGGATGTGTCATTTGGAAGACAGGGTAATTTGGATTTGTTTGTTGGGAAATGGGGCAACTATTTGGAGTTTTTGGAGGGCTCTCAGGGTGGGGTAGTGGAGAGAGTAGTATAGTTTTAAATGTGTATGATTATTATATATATATTTTGTTTGTGTGTTTGTTTGCTTTTTTTGTGTATATACTCGTCTGACCACAGGGATGTTTGTTGGGGGTCAGGGCGGGGCTGGGGATTGGAAGGGTTGGTTGTGGGGTTTAAATGTTGATTCTATGTATATATGTTTTTGATTTTCTTTATTTATTGTAAGAATCATTAAAAAATGTTTATTACAAAAAATCTGACTTTACACTTACCAATGCACATAACCAAATTTTATATGCTAACATGCATCATATGATGCCTAACTGTGGTTAGAATCATAGAATGCATTCTTCAGATATTGTGCATACATGATGCCCACTTATACAATGTAAAATAATGTTTATTTGAATTTTAATGTGTAGTGAAGTAACCACAAAGAGAAAGTATGTCATGTTTTATATGTAAATGCTTGTTTGTTTATGTATAGAATGTTGATGTTAATAAATGTCATGTCTCTTGCTCCGATTTCATTATATAAAAGTCAGGATAAAAGAATGCTCTTTTTCTGAGTGGGAAAACTGAGGAAACGTAGAACAAAGATTCAAATTAATTATCTTGTGGGGAGACCACAGGCCCTCTGATAAGCTGCCTCTGATTGGCTTAAAGCCTCTTCAGGGTGTGAAAAAAACAGAAATAGTTAAAAAACCAGCTTGAACAACTCTACAGCTTGCTCTTCTCTGCTCTATGGCTTACACACACTTTGACCTCTGTCCCGGGAAGACCAGGTAGAGCTTCCGGGGCTCTACCTGGTCATTCCATCACCCATCCATCGAACCAAACAAAGACCTCCTGGAACTGAACCAAAGCATTGTGGGAGTTTTCAAACTCCATTCTGTACGACTTAATTCGATAGAATCTGATGCATCTTTGTGTGAGTTTGAGTAAATTATGCCAGTTCTAAGCCACCTTGTGTACATGCATTTATGCCTCCTCTGCATTACTGTCATGCATATTTTGTTGATCCATGTTTTTCATGTCTTTTATTTTGAAATTCTAGTTCCTGTTCCCTAGTCATGTGATGTCCTGTTTTCCCTCTATGTTCATGTGTCTTGTTTTCATTGGTTTTCATTGGTTTCATTGGTAGAGTTCTGTTTGTTCATTGGTTTATGTTCTCCCATGTCATGTATTTAACCCTCATGTTTTCCATAGTCCATGGTCAAGTATTGTTGAATGTAGATGTGAATGTAACTTTGTTGTCAAGCCATAGTCAAGCCATAGTCAATCCATAGTCAAGCCATAGTTTGTCAAGTTCGTGTTTTTGTTAGATCACGTTTATGGTTAGGGTTTTTGGATTTCACTTTTATAATAAACTGCACTTGGGTTCTCTACACTTCGTCATCATCTTCTTCATTGCCATTGCCAGCGCACATCGTTACAATTACATTAAAAAGTCTGTGTAAACACTATTTTCTGTTGTATATATGCTGCTTCCGATGAAGGTTAAAGTGTTTAAATAAAAAGCCTACTCACATACTTTTTTAGCAACACAACAGTATCAAATCAGTTTAAAAGTAATAATGTAATACAATTAGTTTTAATTAGGAATAACACAATGACTGTTAAAAGTAATGCTTCCCAACATTGCCCTCCATTGATAAAATGAAATTCATTACTTCTCACAGATCCTGTGACATCTTCATGGATACACTGTCACAGCCACAGCATTAACTTCTCACTTTCTCAACGACAGTAACAACCCTCTGTTATGATCTCACTACAGCTCAACAGGCACAAAATCTTCATCTGGTGATGGTTGTGTAACGAAAACACCATCATGATATCATCACCCAATGGGCATGATGACATTATGTGTTTTTTCTCAGAAATAACCAAGTAACCAAGTCAAGTGTATGAAGATGCATTTCAAATAGAATATGCAATCACGAACTTCATTGAAGTATACACCACCTCTCATCTTGCCTTTGAATGGAGAATAGTGTTATATGGATTCTTTATAGTTCTTCTCTCTGACTTATGTTACGTATTGATATGTTTTTTTGTTTGTTTTTTTTTTTACACATACTGCTCTGTTTTGTTCCTATTGTTTCCCTTTTGCTTTTCTCCTGTTGTTTTTCTGTCTCTCTCTCCCTTTCAGTGTTTCACCCACTTGTCTAAAATCCTGTGCTAACCAGCTGGCCCCCATCTTCCCACTGATCTTCAATAAATCACTGGAGCAGTGTGAAGTCCCATGCTGCTTCAAACGCTCAATCATCATTCCTGTCCCAAAGAAACCAAAAATCACAGGACTTAATGACTACAGACCCATCGCCCTGACATCTGTGGTCATGAAATCATTTGAGAGACTGGTGTTGGCCCACCTGAAGGACATCACTGGACCCTTTCTAGATCCCCTTCAATTTGCTTATCGAGCAAACAGGTCTGTGGATGATGCATTCAACATGGGATTGCATCATATCCTGCAACATCTGGACAGAACAGGTCCATATGCAATGATCCTTTTTGTGGACTTCAGTTTGGCTTTCAACACCATCATCCCAGCTATTCTCCAGACTAATCTACACCTACTCTCTTTTCCCACGTCTATCTGTCAGTGGATTACCAGCTTTCTGATGGACAGGCAGCAGCTAGTGAGACAGGGGAAATTCACTTCCAGCACATGTACAATCAGCACAGGTGCCCTCCAGGGATGTGTGCTCTCCCCACTACTCTTCTCCCTGTATTCAAACGACTGCACCGCCAAAGACCCCTCTGTCAAGCTCCTGAAGTTTGCAGATGACACTACTGTCATCGGCCTCATCCAGGATGACGACGAGTCTGCATACAGAAGGGAAGTTGAACAGCTGGCAGTCTGGTGCAGTCAAAACAACCTGGAGATGAACACGCTCAAAACAGTGGAGATGATTGTGTACTTTAAGAGGAACACTCCAACATTGACCCCAACCATTCTAAACAGCACTGTGGCAGCAGTGGAGTCATTCAGGTTCCTGGGCACTACCATCTCACAGGACATAAAGTGGGAGACCCACATTGAGGTCCAGCAGAGGTTGTACTTCCTTCGCCAGTTGAGGAAGTTCAACCTGTCACAGGCGCTGCTGATACATTTCTACTCAGCAGTCATTGAGTCTGTCCTCTACACATCAGTAACTGTCTGGTTTGGTGCAGCTATGAAATCGGATACCAGAAGTCTACAAAGGACAGTTCGGACTACTGAGAGGATTATTAGTCACCCCCTGCCCTCCCTTCAAGAACTGTACACTTCCAGAGTGAGGAAAAAGGCTGAAAAAATCACTCACCCTGCACATTACCTTTTTGAACTGCCTTCTGACCAACACTACAGAGCTCTGAGCACCAGAACCATCAGGCACAGGATCAGTTTTTTCCTCAGGCTATCCATCTCATGAACATTTAAAACTGCCCCACTGAGCAATACTTATGTGCAATACACAGTTTAGTCTTTTATATTTATCCAACACATCCTATCTCTTCTGCCATTACATTCCCTTGCACTGTATATAACAGATTTGCATTTGCACTATACACACACACACACACACACACACACATATATATATGTAGTCTTAATGTGTATTCTATATATACTTTATTTTCTATTTAATTTTTATTTTTATTCTATTTTTATTTATTTATTTATTATTATTTTTTATTATTATCTCTGTCTTGTTGCTGTATTGTATTGTTGTGCACTGGAAGCTTCTGTCACCAAGACAAATTCCTTGTATGTGTAAGCATACTTGGTGTCATGATTCACTGTTGTCTGCCTTGTGTTTCTCCCGTCATCTGTTCCTCCCAGACTACATTTCCCATAATTCCCTGCCCTCATCACTGCCAGCTGTCCTTGATTGTTTTTACTTGTCTTCCATTAAGTCATTTTCCATTGTGTATATAATGCCCTGTTGTTCGATTGTTCTTTGTCAGTTGTTATGTGTTTTGACCTCCTGTGTATTACCAGTGTCCATCATAGATGTTTCCTTTGTTCCTGTGTTTTCCCATTGTAGATGTTTTCTTTATTCCTGCGTTTACACCGTTATCTTGTACTTTGTTTATTTAATAAAACTATATTTTAGCCGCACCTAGATCCAGCTCTTGGGACTTCCTTTCTAACGTTCCAGCAAACGTTACACTTGGCAGTAAAGCTGATTCTCATTCACAGGATTAGACCAACCTTGATAACTCCCTACCTGTGATTGGTTTGGCCTAAGAGACCAGAAGTATAAAAGTGTCTGCTACTCCTGTAGAGGGGACACTGCTTTATTTTTTGGGACTTCCTGTTAAACCATTTGATACCTGTTAGACTGGAGTGCATGCTGTGGTTTTTGCCTGATTCCTAGCTTGTCTGCTTGATTGTTTGTTTGCTCTGTGCTCCATGGTTCATTGTTAGTGATACTGCTACTTTAATAAATTTTGTAAATAATTGTAAATATCTGTAGCTTAGCCACTTGGGAAGCTCTAGGGGGTGGGAGTCATTTCTTTTGAAAATGTACATTTTCTATTTTTTTTTTTTTTTTTTTTGCTAGTTAAGGAGTTAGGTTATTAATTGTATTTTATTTCTCTTTTCTTTTGTTATGTAATTTAGTTTCTTTTGGGAGTTAGGTTGGTGTTTTGTTTGTTATTTTGGCCTTTGCTCACCCCTGAAGTTATTCCTTCCCTGTGGATTTTGTAAATAAAAGGCATAAACTTATTTTTTTGTGGTTTCCCAAGTTTGTTACGGCCTCACCCAAGACGAGGTCATAACACTTAGAGAGCGAAGATTTAGTGAGCTGCAGAACACAGTGAGTCTGCAAAGTATCTGCCATTTTAACGCTTCACAAAATCATTTGTATGGCAGTCTTCAGCATTCAAGCTCTGAAAAGAAACTCAGTACATTTCATCACTGTGAAGCTGACGGCTGCTGTTCAACTGACAAACTGCACTTGTAACAGGGTTATTCACTGGACAGATGTGATAAATGTCTTTTGATCTAATATTTAGTTAGCTATAACATTTGCATTATTTGAATGTTAATGGGTAGTAGTACACTCTGTGATTGCGGCTATCAAAGCTTCTGGAACAATCTGTGGAAATTAGTTTGAGAGCAACAGCTGATTTGTCACAACTCTTCCCATGTCCGCTCTCAGTAAATCACGCCAATTAAACCCTCATGTGTCAATTATTGTGTTTAGCTGGAGTTGCTTACTGGTGAATTATGGGTATATTTGTGTGTGCGTGCAAGTAACCTCAGCAGATGCCACATGTGCAGACTAACCAAAACAACAGAATGAACTATAAGAATATCTGCTTACTATATTAATGTTTTTCTTTAATTTTTTTTTTTTTTTTTTTTTTTAGGAATATTCTCTTTCTATCCAGAATCATCTCATTGCAAAAGAATAGTGCCTGCCTACTTTTTCAGCCATCTTGGTTTCTGAAGTGTTTTTCCCATACATTTTTTCCATAGGGATTTCATAAAATTCTTCATAAAAGCATCCATGACTTAAATCAACGAGCTCTGAAGTGAATCACAACATTGCAAACTTTGATTCGAAGCCAAAAAATCTAATAAAAAGACAAAGGTACAAGACTGTGTATTTAACGTTATTCATGAGTGCATGAACTACAATACTAGAAGCATTCTGCATGACGTAATTAAATTAAAAATGTAAAAACAAAATGTATAAACTATGGATTTTAAATTGATGATTATAAGTATAGAAACACTATATTTGAAATGTATTGCAAGATATCCAGATAACAAATATATAACTAATTTGAGATTGTAGGGAGATTGACTCGTTTCTGCCATTCACAGTGCGTAACGAGACTAGGGTGGTCGCTTCAGAGCTCATTTGCCACCGTTTTTTTTGCCTTGAGTCTCTTATTGCTGGATTTTTCTCCATGTATCTGAAAAGCTTGTGCTGTAATAAATATGTAATGTAGCAAATTAACAAGAGAACCTGCTAAATTCTTGTATTTAACACCCATTAACATACTCGCTCAAATTATAATTCAGATATAAAAATTTTATAGGGTATACTGCGGCTAAAGGCATCCTTTAAGGAAAAGGCTTTTTTTGTGTGTGCTTTTTTTTTTTTTTTTTTTTATAAATAAGGATTACAAATTAAGATAATGCTTATTCAGAATAACCACTTCAAGGATGCACCATTTCCTGATAGGTTTAATCATATTTGGTATTTCATGACATCTAAAATATTCTATAAAACAGGGCAAATCAACTGGCAAATCATCTTTATCTGGCCCTCCGACTGATTTTGATAAAATCTGCAAGGCGATTTTATCAAATTCAGTCGGAGGGCCAGATGAAGATGATTTGCCAGTTGATTGGCCCTGTTTTATAAACACTAATAAACACTGGTGTGAAACACCAGTGTGCTCTCTGCGCAAAACTCAGCTGTGAGTTTAACAACATCCAGTGGCACGCACAACAGCATTCAGTGGTTGCCAGTTGTCCAGACCGGAGTGCACGTTTAAGCTTTTCTGGCCATAGTTTAATTACATAGCTCATATGCACATCTTTGCCAACAAAAGATAAATCGATGATGAAAACCAAATCTTCAAAGAAAATGCAGAAAAAAACAAAGTTACTATTCTTAAGTGTTAAACATGCATGTATCATCTGTGTGAAGTGCCACTGAACCTGCATACATCCAGACATGGGTGGCTCTAGGGTTGGATATAAGGGCTTAAGCCCCGATTGTTTTCAGTAAAGATCAAAATATTTTTATCATCTTGCAGTGATGTCAAAAGGACGAGTGCTTTAGTATCAAGATTATACTAAAGTATAAATATATTAATATTAATGTCATATATATATATATATATATATATATATATATATATATATATATATATATATATATATACTAATATAATATAATATTTTTGTATATTTATTAATATTAGTGGGATCTTTAGGTTTTATTTTCAGTAATATTTAAAGATTTACTGAAGATAAAGATTAGATAAAGATTTAGTTTCAGTAATATTTAAAGATTTAAAGATTTACTATATAAATGACAATGAGGTCCCCTGATGATGCAATTGCCTACTCTGCCTATAAGCTAGCTAGACCACACTGTTTACTTTTTAGTGTTTTGGGAGAAAATAAAATCAAAAGTGTCTTTTATCCCAGGATGCCTTTACCCTACAATTTAACCTCTTCTGCTAATTTCTAATTTATTAAATTTTTGGTGTTATAACTCACCCCTGTGTTACAACACTCCCCAGTCTTATTTTAATTTTTTTTTTTTTTTTTTTTTTTTGGTCAGAGCAGTTAACTGATCCAACAGCCTAGGAGTGCCTCCAGTCTTTACATAGTTAAAGAAAAACAAACTCAAAATGTATTTATTTATTTTTTCAAGTTAAAATATTTTGCATGTAATACATTTTTTAACTTGGTGGAATCCAAAGGTAAACATAGCTCCTCTAGCTAAACAGATGCTGCATTGTTAATATTCAAGGAATGAAAGAATAACTGCTCGACACTTTGTAAAATTGATGTTTACAAATTTCCAAAATGCAGGAAGTCCTTTTGTAAGTGTCAATGTTTCATGCTCACACTAAAAACTCTTTTATTCCCCCTCAATTTCTTTGTAAAAATGGCTCTCAGACAGAATGTTTTACTCACCAGTTTTCTTGGACTATTTTTTGTTTTCTATTTTTATATATACAGTAATGTAAATGTCACATTGAATTAACTTGGCTTAGTCATAAAAAAGCACACTCTTCTCATTAAGTTGACCTTTGTCATCAGGTTCTGTATTAAACTTAGTATGATTCTCCACAGATTCGGCCATTCTAGCAGAAAATTAAATTAACATAAAATCAATTAATTCATTAATTAGTCTGGTTTAATCACATCATTCTGAGTCTACTTTGGGGAGTAATTATTTATTTCATAATTAATGGAGGGTGATTAATTGTTAGGTCTAGACTGAGAATATGCCTTATGCCAGAGTTTCTCGCAGCTGAGGGGCAAGTGCTATTGTTTCCCTCTTTTTTTAAGCGTGTTCTCACTTTCAAAACTTTGTTAGAGTAGTATGAATGGAGAATTGAGTGTCTATTTTCCTCTATTTATAGTCACTGCCATATGGGTGTCACCAAAGTAATCTTAAATTGTTAGGCTATGCAATTTACAGTACAATTATGACAGGGACTGTGCCGCTGGAGTAACCAGTGTCTTGATCAAGGGGACAATGGTCATAGTTCATAGGAAATAAAAATCACAAATTGGAGGCTTTTAATATATCAATTGTTTCTCATAGACATCAATGAGATGAAGAGCAAATGGAGACTTTTGCCAGCTCCTGAGAAAAAGACTCACTAGTAATCTCACAGGTGTCTCCTCAAGCGATTTCGATCTCATGAATGTCTCAATCTGTGCTCATAGCCAAGATAACAAAGTCAAATTCTTATCAAATTATTTTAAGACCAATCTTAGCTAAGCTATGCACATCAATTTTACAGTTCTATATGACTGTATGACTACAGTTCTGTAGTCTCATAAAATGACTCTTAGAAGAAACATCAGAGATAAAGTTTATACTTAAATGAAACAAACATAACATAAAAAAGAACTCTTGAGCTATGAAAGGGCAACATATGAGCAATTAAATGTTCCTCTGGGAGTTGATGAATCAACCCTTTCGGGCAGTTTTTCATTAACCAGCCCAGACTTCACCACCTGCAAATATATGCTAACATTACAATATACCATGTTGTAGAATGTTGGAATATTGCTATGATAGCCTATAGGAATATTGTCCTATTCTTTAGGCTCAAATTACTTCTACATCCTAACGAGACCACCATCAGATGGCTTCTAGCAGTCAGGGTGAACTTCCTCCTAATTAGCTGTCATTTGTTCTTTGCCCATATCAGGGGGTCATGTTATCATTGGGACTGATGTATTCTCTGTAAAACCACACCACTCCTCCAAAGGGTATGTTTGAGGGGGTGCAGGGAGGCGACGTGAACTTGGAGAGTTAATGAGGAATCAGACATAATTTAAATGTAGATGCGTGTCATTAATCTTGGTGTCTTCCCTCACTCTTGCGCCATTTTTATTCACTCACTTGTGTGAATCTGCATCTCTGTGCCTGAAATCAAGCTAGCCTAATATAATTTGTGCATAAAAAAATATTGCACACTACATGATGCATTTATGATGCTTTTCTAACCATGCCGACTACCGGGAATCTCTGCTAAAAAGCAGCATGTATAATGTTACTGCTACCTCCTGATTTGCTCCTGTGCGAACTTTGCATCAGCCCTGTTTCTCGTCCAAGCTTCAGAACTTCTCACTGCCCACCTACATAAGCCTGTATGGCTCACAGATGAGAGTCGAGATAAATGTGCAGTCAGCTGGGCTCACATCCCAGAATAGATCGGTAACTACGGTGACTGTACGTTTGAGCGAGAGTATAAGAGTTAATGTAACCACCCTCCTGCGCTCCACTCTTTCACACTCTCTCAGAGTAATTGCACGTAATTGGCGGTCCCCTGAGACGGCCCTTCCACTGCGTGTCCGTCCCCTGTCTTTCTTTGATTGTGAAGTAGATTGCTCTGGTTGTGTCACTGATAAGGCATGTGTTTAATTGATGTTGAGAGGTAGCCGTGGTGATGACATGACCCTCTCGATGGCATACCATAATGCCCACCCTCGGCATGCAGCGCTTGATCGCAAACAATGTTTGATTTTTTTTCCCCTCCTCTTAATTATTTTTTAATTAGCAGCCTCTACACAATAGAGAGTTGGAAACGCTAAGCACCAGAGATCATTCTGTAGTTAATTACCACACACACCACACACACACTGTATGGATTTCTGAGTATTGTGTTAACTATCAACATCATATGCATTATTTTGCATATTGCGTTGCAGCAACGCAAGCGTTCCTTTATTAATCAAAGTGAATCGACAAACTTGTTTTTAATCAGGCATTTTGAAACCAGAGGAGCAAGAAATGGAAAAACCAGCAAAAACATGATGAGAGAGGTATGCCTCTACATAAGATTATACCTTATGATTCTAGATCTCTAGAATCACACTCTTTATGAGACTCCGGCTGGGTGATTGTTATAGTTTCTGTCCTCCTGTATGTGTTTGTGTGGTGATTAAGATCACCATGACAACAACTAGCAGCTGGGCCAGTGCTTACAGCCTGCTATGCATTACCTGTTTCGTATTGAAACTCACTTCAAGAGACATAGATGTACAATTACACTGGGAGCTGGAGTTATCTAAAAGCAAACAGAATAGTGTATAACAGACATGCATATAGCTCATATCCAGTATAAATACAATTATTTTGTACACATACTTTGTAGCACAATTATGATTATAATTTAATTTCTAATTTACTACTTTTCTTTCTTTTTTTTTTTTTTTTTCATAATGGCATACTACTCAATCTATTTTGCTGCATACTTTACACTTCATAGTATGCAAATTCTCTGTATGCATGGAATACCCAGATGACCTACCACTAAATTAGCAAAAAATATTGTATGCCATATTGTGCTCTTATTAACTTGACATTCCATTTCCAGTGTTACGAATGAACCTGAAGCGATTTCAACCACAATTTTTAACAACAAAAAGGACTGCAAAAAGGTTTGGCAACACATTTTTTTTATACATAATTGGATTTTTTGAAAAAGCTAAATATCTGTATTTATTTTCGAAATCAATAACTAAACCCCACTTGTTGAATTAAACATGCAATGTAGTGGGGTCATGAAAACAATGTAGCATACTACAGTTTGAAATGTTTACATTGCACATTTTTATCAGTAATATAATATTCCATTCAGAACATGGGTTGTATTTGCTAGATTTAAGTCTGTAATCAGTGTCTGCAACGCTCATGCAGTTGTCTTTATGTTGTTTTCCTCTTCGAGATCTGTTTTTCTCCAGAGCAGCTGTTTATTTTATTGTTTTAGCAGTCACATATTCGAGTACATGAGCCAGACCATATGCTGGCAATTCACTGAGCCAGGACTAGAGAGATAAAGATAGAGAGAACCAAAAAATCAGTTATTTCCTCTATATCTTTCTCTTCTTTTCATTAGCACTATTATTAGTCATGCTGTTGTTATGGTTGTTTAAGGTGAAGGTTGATTGCTTTCAAAGTGTATTTATGCTCCATGGTGCTCAAGGGTGTAGGCAGGATTGAGTGTTTGCGGACAGACACATTTTTCACCTGTACACCTCCACTTATCTGGGCTGCCTTTCAAGGTCTCAGATCCTTTATGGAACTGTACGGACAAGAACACAGCCATCTAAAAAATGAAATGACATGGGCAATTTCAACATCCATCTTGAAGCATATATTGACTTCCTTACAAGAGTAGTCATCTTGCTGGAAAGCTATTTGTGTCCTTTGAAATCCAAGAAGGCTCACAATGGCCTTATTTTGCACTGCAAAAAGATTGTTTGAGGAATGATTTAAGCTATTAGGTAGAAAAAGAGAAGTTGCAAAATAAATCAATGTGTGTGTGTGTGTGTGTTTGTTTATGTATATGTATTTGTGTGTGGTACTACTGATTTATTTGTCTTAAATTGTAATATACAGTTCTAACTTTGGTAGTGTGATGAATGGAAGACTTTGACAAAAGAGTAACTATAGCAACCTTGCTCCTTTGCTTCATTGACAGAGTGCCAGATGTAGTGTTTCAGAGTGAAATGTGGCCAATGAACTTTTTAAAAGATTCCAGATACGAGTTATGACCAAAACCTGGGCTCAGGGATGGAGTTATTGTGCAATAACCGAGGGCATGGATCAGAGGGGTCATCTAGCACCTGTTTTCCAAGGCTGACTATAGTGAGATCGGCCTTTGCCTTGCGTATGTTTATTGTAGCCTGTATATTATAAGATGCTGCAGATTCTACCTGCAGTCACTGCAACACTTTAAGAGTTTCCTTTTTATAGATTACATAGAGATACTGATGACATGGAATGGTCTAAACCTCAAACCCTGAGCCAAAGTGAGAAAAGAAGATAAATCTAAAATATGTGCTTCATAGTGTAGCATCAAAATAAATTTGACGTATAACAAATATATTTGTTAATATGTCTGGATCAGACTGACTACATATGTTGTCACCAAAACAAAAGTAATTTGTAGGAGTCAGATCAGTTAACAACAACAATAATAATAATCTAAATGATAATAATAATAATACGTTTCTATTTGTATTGCTTTTTTTTTTCTTCATAAAATGCAGCTCAGGATGCTTCAGAATATAAAACATTTAGGAAGAAAAAAAAATATGTATGAAGCAAGTATGACAATAAAAGCATAGTTAATTTTAAAAGAAGAGAAAAGGGGAAAGGACTGATCATAATAACTAAAAAGACTTAAAGGGATAGTTCACCCAAAAATGAAAATGCTCTCATTATTTACTCACCCTCATGCCATCCCAGATGTGTGTGACTTTCTGTCTTCAGCACAACACAAACAAAGATTTTTAGAAGAACATTTCAGCTCTGTAGGTCCATACAGTGCAAGTGAATGGTGACCAGACTTTTGTAGTTCCAAAAATCACATAAAGTAAACAAAACAAATTTATCCATATGACTCCAGTGGTTAAATCTATATCTTTAGAAGCAATATGATAGGTGTGAGTGCGAAACAGATCAAAATGTAAGTCCTTTTTTTGCTCTAAATCTCCACTTTCACTTCCACTTTCAGATGTGAAAGTGAAACTAAACAGGCACCTTTAAAGGGATAGTAACAGTTCACCCCAAAATGAAAATTATCTCATCATTTACTCACCCTCATGCCATCCCAGATGTGTATGACTTTCTTTCTTCTGCTGAACACAAACTAAGATTTTTAGAAGAATATTTCAGCTCAGTAGGTCCATACAATGCAAGTGAATGGTGACCAGACCTTTCAAGCTCCAAAAATCGCATAAAGGCAGCATAAAATAATTAATATGACTAAATCTATATCTTTAGAAGTGATATGATAGGTGTGGGTGAGAAACAGATCAATATTCTGAAAGTGAAAGTGGAGATTTTTAGTAAAAAAGGATTGAAATATTGATCTGTTTCTCACCCAGAGTGATTGCATCGCTTCAGAAACTGTTCGCAAAAAATGAGGTTAAAAATTAAGTAAATAAACGTAGGAGTTTATAAACTGAACTGTGGCCAAACTTTTTTCTGTATTTATCTTACCTAACTCTTTAACTTTTATTGTAACTAACATGTTAACATGTCAAACAAAACTGCTAATAATGTGTTTAATTACATTAAAAGAGGTATTTAAATAATATTTACAAGGTCTGGCCATAAATTCCTTCTTATAATCTGGCTGAAAAACAAATATGACCTTACATCCTCAACTAATAAATGGGTTTTTATTAACTTTACTTTGAAAATAAAAACATACAATTTAGGGTTGTTGTTTATGAAAACTGAGAAAGAATATTTAGATATGCTAAAGTCTGTATCTTTGACAATATCAACACATATATGAGAACAATGGCAATCTAATGTAGAACTGTATTTTTACACAAAATAAATGTAGCCTAAAACTGAAAAAGAGCAGTATGTCTGTTTTTCCTTTTTAAAATGTGTATTATCCTCCCATTCAGTGAGGGGGTAATTTGCCTTCCTTGTCCTGCACACATTAATTTGCACAAAGGAGCCAGATACTTAGATACTTAGAAATGGTGATCAAACTGATTTGATGATGTTCAGGATTGAGAACGATGTAGAACTAAACACTGTTAGGATATATGCATAGGCAATTTCAATGACAATTCACACGATCTTTTTACGAGCGCTACAGAAAATAATGGAGAATAAAAGCAAATTTTCCTATGTATTTTCTTTGAAGTTCAGTTTTCATCATTCATTTGCCTTTTGTGAAAAAGGTTGTGCATATGAGCTGACATCACTTCTGTTACAGCTTAAATACATTTGAGTGAATAAGACGCGATAAAATGTGCTCACCCAAAAGTTGCTGGTTCATGTTTTGGAGAAGAGTGAAACTGAACTATGTCCAGACAAGCTTAAACACTCATGCTCCTCCAGAACTGGACCACGGATAGCTTGATGAGCACCGATACTGTTGCATGTGTTGATTGTTGTTAAACTCACCGTTGAGTTTTGCTCAGAGAGCGTTCGGATGTTTACCGCGATTTTTATCAAAAATCATTTGGAAGGTCAGATAAAAGTGATTGCCGGGCCGCATCAAATCACTGACTTACACTGAATAAAGACATTACATCGCACCGGGAGACTCTGATAAGTGGTGGTACGCAAGAAAATCTGCCGGTACTCTGCAGACTAAATTAGAGACGTGTCCCCGCCCACTTCAAGCACTGGTTTATATACACCAACAATTGAAATTAGCGCAGATGGGCAGAAGAACGCGTCCATGACAGAGGCAGCAGCTGAATGAGAGAAATTGCTTACTTGACCAGGCCCGGTTATACGGGGGTGCTTCAGGGTGCTTAAACGAACCTTAGAGCACCCTTAATTGCAGACCAGTGCAAACTACTGCCCGCGGGTCAATTTATCATGAACGTTTTTTATTAGATCTTTCTCTGACATCCACAAGCTTTTAATATGCTCAGGGTTGCCAGATAATAGATGCAACACCCCAATCAGAGATTTATACTTGCACAAATTGGAAATATTTCGCCTCATGAATTCTGATAATCATGCATGCGAGTACACACGCTTTCTCTCCTCTTCGAAAAACAAAACAAAAACAAAAAAACAAAAAAACAAAACAACAAAAAAAAACAGCGCTCAATTGAGCAATATTCTGCTCAAAGAAAAGTGTGATGCAGCCACTCTGTGTCTATTCGTGAGGCTGTGTGTGCTGTTTAATGCCAAGTCTGCCAGCAAAATTTTCAGTGAATTAGTCAAATCTAACTTTAGTAAAATCCCAATAGATCTTCACATCATTCGCACATGGAGGGGACACGCGAGCAAGACCAAGCGAGACAGGAAAATGTTTGTTCTTTGTGTTATTTGTAAAATGCTGAAGTCCCTCACACCTGTATGCGAATGTTACTCTGGCAGTAATCATTTATCTGTTTTATTCAGTTGTGTGCTGAATGGGATGCCAAACACACCACTAACTACGTTTCCATCCAAGGATTTTTTGCGAAAAAAGTTTTAGCGCATCAAAAAAACTGATGGAAACGCAATTTATCGCTAAAATTTCACAAGTGTCGACATAATATTTTTCCGTTTAACTCTAGCGCATAAACTCTATGTCAATACATCAAATGTCACGAAAAACTGGTTTGGAAACACTTTTTGTCGAGAAAATTGGTGTCGCAAAAATGTAGTGTCACATGACGCCTGTGTTAATCATGATGACAAGATATACATCCATAAAAGCCAATTTATTGTACGTTATTATGGATTGATCTGAACGGCATAAAGATCCGATCACGGCAAACATGACACTTCCAGGAGTGCCAACACAAATACCTCGTTTCAAGACATGCACATTTGACAAGTGCACGGAGAACAAATGAATGGCCACTGTGATTAATTTAATAGCGGTAGCCATCCGTTTATTTATTAAAGCTGCTTTTTCACACCAATCAAAATAATAGATGGCAGTCATGGAATTAGCCCACAATACAAAAAAACATATTTCTGTGCACAAAGATGTTTTAAATAAAAAATATATGCACAATACTAGAAGAAAAGCTTCAGCGTGCTTTTTTGGAACACTAACATATAGCCCAATTTTATTAAATTACTGTTTATACTTTTGAAAAAATGCTGGAAAAATTCCCTATATTAAAGTAACTAAACTGCCAAATGAAAAACGCATAAAAAAAAAAAAATTAAAAAAAAATTTAAAAACCAAACGAAAAAAAAATATTTTTAGACCTATTTATGCCTTTTCTTTACACAAACTTAAATTAGCCTTACCCTATTCTGCAGACTAATAAAGTCGGCTGAATGACATTTTCTACACTTGAAGATTATAAACTATCAGAACTATTTGTCCAATGCTGAGTTCACTTTCAGAAAACAACCTTTTGAACCTTTTAAATATTTTAAATCTAACCCTCTTTACCTCAGATCACATTTGCTGAGCTTCTTCAGAAAATGTAAATTGCATTATGACACAAAAAATAATTTGAGATGACAATCAAGTTCAGTTGGTCGTTAAAAGTTGTGGGACAAATATACGGGTATAATGCAGTTGTGATGGCAATGCTTTAGATTATATGATTGTTCAGAATAGCCTATTGAATATCAGGAATGTATCATATGTGAACCCTGAAATTACACAGCATCAGTTTTTATTTAATAGCTGTGCACACAGCATATACACGTCGATGGATGGTCCTTATACTAAGACCGAACATTTCCCCACTACTTGGTGCAGGTTGCCAGCTTGAACAGGGCCATGACGATTCGCTTTTGGGTCTGAACCGGTGGTAACCTGCGATAGGCGCAACATCAGGACCAATATTACAGTTCTATCAGAAGGGCAACTGTTCCCTTTTGATTGCAATTCCTCCTCTTCTGATTGCATTTATTTGTGAAATTAAAATGACAGTAAGCTGGCTAATTTCAATGAATTGTCTCAATACTCTCCCCATTTTACCAAAACTTTGGAGGAAAAAAATTAGGGACATCTGGGAAGCGAATTAGCGATAAACACACATTTCTGTATGGAAACGGCATAAGGGCAGATTTATTTTGCGCTAAACCAAACTAAACCTGTTTTTTTTTTGTTTTTTTTTTAGGCATGACGTCATCACGCACACCATTTTTATCGATAAAAGGCCATTTGAATGGAAACAGGCAGAAGATGGCTGTAGAGCCGAGGAGGGCGGGGCCGGGCTGGAATGACGCACGTCCGGTCCCTAATCAGCCTGATGGGGCGAGCCAGGGATAAAGGCGCCGGGGATGACAGTTCGAGAGAGAGAGAGAAATACAGGCATTTGTACTGTGTGTTTAAGGTTGTGTGGTTTTGTTTAAGTTGTTTATTAAATGATTAAGTTGTCAAGCCGGTTCTCGCCTCCTCCTTTCCACTGAACCCCCTTACACTGGTGCCGAAACCCGGGAAGGAGGAGGCGAGAACCGGCTTGACAACTTATAATAATTTAATAAACAACTTAAACAAAACCACACAACCTTAAACACACAGTACAGCTGCCTGTAATTCTCTCTCGAACTGTCGTCCCCGGCCCGGCCCCGCCCTCCTCGGCTCTACAATGGCAAATTTTGCAATTTTTTTTTATGCATTTTCACTTTGTCGATAACAAAATAGCACGAAAAGTGGATGGAAACTAGGCTATTGAGGAGACCCACATCATGATCCATGAGCATGTAAACAGGTTTATAATGTTTTGAGAATAAAACAACTTTGTCCACTAATTTCCGAATATTTTATTTTAGTATTAACCCAGACTCCTGGTGTAGAGTGTTAAATTGAATACTAAATTACCACTGCTTTGAAGTATGGTAAAATAAACAATTAATAATTATACTCAGCCTTCATTCATTTTTACTAACACATGATAGAAAAGTAGCATCAAAACTTCAAGCAATTGCAGAATGGTTCCATCAGTATACACTTCAGAAAATTGTGCATCATTCATTGAGTGCATGAGTGCACTACTAATTCTGGGCTTAAAAGATACAACTTTGCAGAACTTTTTTCTCTTTTCTCTTCCATGTTCTACTTAACGGCTGATGTGGCCCCACTACCAAAAATAACTGCACACCCCTGCTCAACTGAATATGTATGACTAATACTGTAAATTGGCAAGCAGATTTCCTTGAATCCTAGCAAACACACAAAAATCCCTGCATTTTGTAAATACACAAAACGCTGCATCAAAACTTATAAACGTGTATGATTTTGTAAATCTGTATGTCCTAATCTGCAGGCGCAGCATTTTGCTGTCATTTTGCTGTTCACATGATCTGTCAGCGATAGATCATGTAAAAAAAAAAAAAAAAAAACGAAGCAATAAACATTTCGTCTTTTAAAAGAGGCAAGATACATGGCAGTGATCAAAGAGTATGTAAAAATAATTCAAAATAGTCCAGATGGGTCCCCTTAGGTGTTATGTGTTATGCCACACAAGGCCTCCCCTCTCAAACTGTGCACCAGTGGGCGGGGCCAAGGGTGCAATGATGCATGAGCAATGTTTCATGACATCACGAACAGACAGATTTCAAAACGAGACATTTCAGCAAGGTGGCAACTAATGCTCTTTTTAGACCGGGGAGAAAGATTTGATATTACAGTTACCTCTTATATGTCTAAATATGAATGAAAATTAGATTCTCCATTTCATGACCCCTTTAAAATATGAAAGAAAAAAATCTAACTTAAAAAATATGTTTGCAGAAGCTCTTTTAAAAATGTGAATGCTTAGAGCTTGTCTAATTCCAGCTGGTAAGAAGTTACAGATCTTTGGGGCATAATGTCTTAAAGCGGCTTCACCTGATTTCTTATGGTTTACATTTCAGTGTTTCAAAATATCAGTATTCGAAGACCAAAATTTGGAACTTATTCTGATAAACAGTCATAAATGTATGAATGTAATAAGTCATGAGTGCTTTAAAAACCAATAAAAGAACTACTGTATAAAATCAATCGTGTACTCAACAGGCAACCTGCAGTGCAAATTAGCTAAAACAGATTGAATGTGACATCCCCTTTCTTGATCTTGTCAGCACTCTAGCTGCAGCATTTGTACCAATTATAGTTCATCAATACAGTTCTTAGGCAAGCCAATAAAAGCATGAATCAATTTCTTTTTATCATGTGTAACAGACTTTTGCCCTAGCATCCACCAGAGGTCGCTAGGAATTTTAGGGTGTGTTCACACTTGTAGTTTGGTTCTCTTGGTTCTCTTGGTCTGGACCAAAAATGAAAATGATACATTTAGTCCTGGTTCACTTAGCATACACACTGGCATTTTTAACACCGAACCTAAAGAAACAAAACAAAAGGCATAACGATAAGTTCACAACCTGATTGGACAGATTTTTTACGTATATTTTGCAATGGAACTTGCCGAACATCCAAAACAATGCTGTGGCATTGGCAGCATTCACACTTTTTCAAATGAACCGCACTAACAGAGGAATCGCACCAGAGTTCATTTTAATCGAACCAAACCTGACAAGTGTGAACACAACCTTAGAGACTCTTAGTTTGAAGTTCGGTGCATTTCTTGTCTTGTCATGTGATATCCTGTTTCCCTCATGTTCATGTGTCTTGTTCTCATTGGTTTATTGTCTTGTTAACTTGTTTTGTTCCGTTACCAGCACTGTAAATAAACTGCACTTGGGTTCACACTTCAGTTACTTCGTCTCCTGTTCCTGTCTTCAGCCTGCCCAAATGTTACAGAATACTCGACCAAAGATGAACCCAGCAGGGGCACTTATTCGCCTACGGCAAGGGGATTGTTCCATAGAGGAATTTGTGGTGGAATACTGTGGACTCTGCCACCGGGTGAATTTCAAAGAGATCTCCCTGAAGCTGTTTTTTTCCACGCAGGACTAAATGAGCCCATCTACTCATTGATGCTACCAGGGGGAATAGATTGGACTTTACAAAAATATATTGACCTTGCCCTGCTCCTAAGTGGTTCAACCTTCACTGTGGGAGTGGCTGAAGAGGAAACCAGCATTCCTCCTACAGTAACCACCAAGCCTGAGTTCCCCGTCATGGCCGCCAAGCCTGAGTTCCCTGTCATGGCTGCCAAGCCTGAAGAGGAAATCAGCATTCCTCCTACAGTAACCACCAAGCCTGAGTTCCCCGTCATGGCCGCCAAGCCTGAGTTCCCCATCATGGCCGCTAAGTCTGAGTTCCCCGTCACGGCCCCCAAGCCTGAATTCCCCATCATGGCCACCAAAGAGGAGGAGGAGAAGGGCTCCTGCTCCCCAGTCACTGCCAGTGCCCATGGCTATGGAGGCCATTCCCCTGTCACTGTCAGTGCCCATGGCCACGGAGGCCGTTCCCATGTCACTGCCTGTGCTCATGATTATGGAGGTCGTTACCCTGTCACTGCCAGTGCCCATGGCCACAGAGGTTGTTTCCCTGTCGCTGCCAGCACTCCCTAGTGCCTTGCTGTCTTAGTCCCCAGCTGCTCTGAACTCTGAGCTCTCTGAATCCCCTGCAGCTCTGACCACTGAGCCCTCTGAGCCTTCCACGGCTCCGCCCACTTAGACTCAAATTCCTGATCCTCCAGCGGCTCTGCCGACTCCACCTCCAGCTCTGCCCCCTGAGACTCAAATTCCTGATCCTCCAGCGGCTTCGCCCGCTCCACCTCTGGCTCCATCTGCTGAGCCTCCATCCCTGGTAGCTCTTCCCTTGGAGTCCCTACCTTCTGCAGCTCCACCTCCTGGCCCTCTCAGTTCCGTCCTGGTCTCCTTGCCCTCTGCCAGTTCTGTCCTGGTCTCCTGACCCTCCACCATTTCCTTCCTGGTCTCCTGACCCTCTGCAGATACGTCCTGGTCTCCTGACCATCTGCCGGCTCCGTCCTGGTCACCTGACCCTCTGCCTGTTTCATCTTGGTCTCCTGATCCTCAACCAGTTGCCTTCCTGGAGCCACCTCCCAGGCCACCAGACCCGCTCCCTTCCTGGAGCCACCTCGCAGGCTGCCGGACACTGCTCCCTTCCTGGAGCCACCTCCCAGGCCACCGGACCTCGTTCCCTTCCTGGAGCCATCTCTCAAACCGCCAGACTCTGATCCCTTCCTGGAGCCACCTCCCAAATCTCCAGACCCCACTCCCTTCTTGGTCTCCTTGGTCTTCTGGACAACCACCTGATTTGCCCTGGTCTCCAGACCATCCACCTGATCTGCCTTGGTCTCCTGACCATCCGCCTGATGTGAAATCTGCCTGATGTTATATTTAGGAGCACCAGGAGTCGCTCCTTAAAGGGGGGGGGCTATGTAACTTTTTGAGACTTTTGCCCTAGCGGCCACCAGAGGTCGCTAGGAGTTTTAGAGACTCTTAGTTTGAAGTTTGGTGTATTTCTTGTCTTGTCATGTGAAATCCTGTTTCCCTCATGTTCATGTGTCTTGTTCTGATTGTTTATTGTCTTGTTAACTTGTTATCAGTTCTGTTCTGTTCTGTTATTGGTTCCTGTTTAGTAGTCTTGTTATTTTGCTATTAGTTTAGTCTTGTCATTGGTTGTCTTTGTCATGTGTTTCCCTTGTCAGTGTATTTTAGCCCTCTTGTTTGCATTAGTCCCATGTCAAGGATTGTTGGTTGTAACTCTGTTTCCATGTCCTGTCTATACGGTTCCTAGTTAAGTCTAAGTTTATAGTCAAGTCTAGTCATTTATGTTTGTTTTGTTCCATTACCAGCACTGTAAATAAACTGCACTTGGGTTCACACTTCAGTTACTTTGTTTCCGTCTGTTCCTGTCTTCAGCCTTCCAGAATGTTACACAGTGAATATTCCTGAGATGAAAAAATGGGTTTTAGTAACATAATTTTTGCAAGACTTTGAACTAAAAGTTTATACATCAGTCTTTGTCTGTAGATCCAGAGTGCCTAGTCTGGCTGCTACTTTCTCCCTCTCATGATTTGTACCAACAATAAGAAATTAAGTTTTATCTTCATTCATTTTCAAAGACTTCCTCTATTGCAAGTTGTTGTACAGATATTTTGTCTCTTAAGTTACACTGTTAAAGATTTTCTTGTCAGAAAACAGTAAAGAACTGGCAGCAGGGTTGCCAGCAAGTTACTGTAAAATTAACAGTGTCTTGCTGTTGCTGAAATTAACAGCTAGATACTGTTTTTACAGCTACAGTATACAACTGTAATTTAGCAGCATATAGCTGTCAAATTACATACTATCTACTGTTGTTGAAATTAACAGCTAAGTTCCCAGCATGCACTGCGGCATGAAGAAATTACTTAATTTTTTACTATTTACTGGTTTATTTTGATGTTTTTGTTTCAGTCTAAGTTACTTGTATTTTAATATTCAGCTTTTACTTTTTTACGTAAAAGTATGTTTGTTAATTGTCACCATTGTTGCGTTTTAGAGTTGATATCTGTGTTTGTCTTGTCAACATCTGTTATACTGTAAATTCAAAAATATCAAACACTCAACTATACTGTTTTTGCTTTTATGTGTAATGCATCACTATTGATACTTACAGTGGCATTTGCAAGGTAGGATCAGACATTCAGGCTGACCTTAGGTTTTGGCTTCCAAATAGCACAGTACAACATATTGTGTTTTACTTAAGCACAAATTGACTGGCTAGAAGAACATAATATAATAATAAAGAAGGTCTAAGGTGCCAGCTCAAGAGAACACTAATCACCATGATGGTGACTTCAAACAAAACACAACTATTGTTAACAAAACAACAACACTAATTAAACTAAGACTTCTATTAAGTCTGAATAAAAACTTTTGTACGTTTTTTTTATTTTTTATTTTTTATTTTTTAGCCCCAATGCATTGCCAAATCATAAATACTTATTCAAGCACAAAGGCTGATGGGTATTTCTCTTAGGGGTGTTATTTTACTATGTACAGGTTTTTTTTATTTATTTTTTTTTTTTTATAAAAATACACTGTTCAATCCTGGCAACATTGTACATTTAATATATACACTGCTTCAAAGCTTGATTTTTTTTTATTTGACTTCTCATTAGACAGATAAGTCAAGGCTGATGTGAGATGATAAAGAACAGAGGAGTTGGTCAGAAACATCATGAACACTAATCATGTGCCACAAACTAAAATATACATCTCAAAATGTCACTAGCTTTCGCCAAGATGATATCATGATTTTAAATGTTCATTGTTCCCTAATGCCTTGCATACAACAGCTATTTACCATAAAACTAGTTAGTTAACAGTTAGCATGCTCTTGATCTCCCAGAATGTAACATTTTTAACAGCAAACTATTGTATTTAAGAATCACAGTAGATTGCTGTATGAATTTGGCCATAAATTTACAGCAATTTTTTTACAGTGTACTTTAATGAGTCTGTGTTGTTAGGCGGAGATATAAATGTGTATCTTCAGCATTAAAAATGATAATACAGTTCATGTGTCTGTAAATAATGTTGGCATCATATATAAGAAAATAATATATGATAAACCTTATAATATATAAATAAAGTGGCCAGAGAATTGACCCTTGTCGTTTCCTTTTTCGGGTTTCCTGGTGTACAGTCACCTAAATTAACAAAATATTGTTCCAGAAAGGTAAATCTTAAACTACTTCAAACACTGCCTAGGTGGCCTTTAGAGTTTTCATGTCTGTTAAGGGCTAGACAGTGATATACTGTCTCAAAGGTTACACTTAAGTCCAAATGGACTAAGACTGATGCTTTGCCCTTATCAACATTCAGTTGGAAGTTATTTACCACTTTTAAAGCAATAGATCACTTAAAAATGACAATTCTCTCATCATTTACTCACCCCTATGCCATCTCAAACTCTTATGACTTTCTTTGTTCTGCATAACACTAATGAATACATTTTCATAGATGTATGATACGTATGTTTATATCCATACAAGTCCTTGGGGTCCAACACTTTCAAGCTTCAAAAGGACATAAAGGCAGCATAAAGGTTTAATCCATGTCTTCTGAAGCAATATAATCAGTTTTGTGTGAGAAACAGATCAAAATGTAACTCCTTATTCACTATAAATCTTTGCGCATTTATGAGATAAGCTCGATTACACTTCCTTGCGCTTGGCGCATGTGCAGCTGTACAACAACAACACAGTTCCACTTTTACAGTGGTGCTTGGTTTATGAAAAGTTCCCACCTCATAATGTTTTTTGTGTAAAATATATTAAAAAAAATTGACAAGATATCACCATGTGTGGCTCAACTGTTTGATACAAGAAAAGCTCTGCAGGAGTAAGCTTGTTCAGATTCAAGTCAATAAGAATTATTAAGTTCTGGACAAAGACTTTTAAAAATGAAATAAAATCAAAGCAATGTTAGCTGTTTAATACAAAGGATCCCATTAAATAGTCTCTGTGGTTTTTCTTTCTCTCTCCCCTACCTCTCTATTCTCTTTCTGTGTGAAGTGCTTATGGTGAATGTTCCATATGTTCTGTATTAGAGCTGGCCTCTAGTGTAGATAGATGCTAATATAATCAACTAGCCCCACTTACACATATTAAACACTCCCTCAGGACTTCAGCCAGTACTCCCCCCCCCCCCAGATAGTTCCGGTACCCTAGAATCAGCCACATTATGCCGACTCACTGACAAGCCTCAACTCCCATCAGACATTTTTGCATCAGCTCCAGTGTGTTTACCTTCCGCTGTGGTGTGACCAGAAGCACTTTGCATTAGCAGTGTGGGAGACCTGGGTTCGGATCCTGCTTTGAAACTAGGAAGTAATTGCATTTGCATAATCACTGACGAGCGCGATTCGAAGGGTTGCGTTTTTTCCGTTTACATTATATTTTTACTTTTACTTAAGTTTAGGTTTGGGGTTTGGGTTGGGGGGTACATTTTATAAAATATGCATTCCTCTTTACTGTAATACATCCTGTACAGCTGGAAAAAACTTGCTTCACAACTCACTTTTGGCGCATCTCCGTGGAAATTTCACTTGAAAAATGGAGCCCACACATGCCCATTCGCCCAACAACACTAACCGATTTGACAACTGGGGGCAGTGTTTCCAATTTAAGTAATTACAGACCAGTTGTAGCTAAAGATCAATCTCATCATGAAAGTGGGCTGGCCATTACTGGTGTTTAATGCCATAGTAACTCGCACTCCACGGCTAACCTGCTCCGTGGCAGGTTTTGTTCAGGGAAACATATTGCTAACAGATACTGAACCAATCAGCTGTGAGTAAAGTGACATCTCTGACTCAATTAAGTCAATCCCCCGTCTCTCTTGAATCGTACTTTACAGAAAAAAATCGTAGAAATCCACAAAATCAACACTTCATGATAAATTATTTAAATACAGATTTTATTGTATTTTATTTAAATACACTATAATTGTTTTTCTTTTACATACTCCAGCCATAAAATGTATCAATTTTTTTTTTTTTTTTTTTTTTGGAATGCCCTATTCCCAATGCGTTCTAAGTCCTGGTGGTGACGTAGTGACTCACCTCAATCCGGGTGGCGGTGGACAAATCTCAGCTGCCTCTGTGTCTGAGACCATCAATCCGTGCATCTTATCATGTGGCTTGTTGAGCGCATTACCACGGAGACATAGCAAGTGTGGAGGCTTCACGCTATTCTCCGCGGCATCCATGCACAACTCACCATGTGCCTCACCGAGAGTGAGAATCACATTATAGCAACCACGAGGAGGATACCCCATCTGACTCTACCCTCCCTAGCAACCGGACCAATTTGGTTGCTTTGGAGACCTGGCTGGAGTCACTCAGCACGCCCTGGATTCGAACTCGCGACTCCAAGGGTGGTAGTCAGTGTATTTACTCGCTGAGCTTCCCAGGCCCCCATAAACTGTATCTATTAAAATATAGACAATATTAGGCTATATATGTCTAAAACAGCTAGTAAGATTGATTAATATAATACCTGCCGATAATGATCAATTTAAAAATATTAAAAGCTTAATTCCCCCATAAAATAGCTACAGAATAGGATTTATGTCTCCAAAACCCTTTCCTTCATGGACTATAGATTAACATGTAGTATATCACTTGAATTTCAATATAAGCAGCACACAAAATATGTCTGTGATGAGGAGGAGCTGATCAGTGGGAGAGCAAGATAAGAGGGAGTTGGAGATGCCAGTTCGGGAGAGAGAGTCTGTGTCTGTGTCTGTGTTTGTTTATGTTAGTTTTATGTTGAGTTTTATCATTAAACTTTGTTTAATGTTCAGCCGGTTCCCACCTCTTTCTTGCCCGTCCTTTTCCTGTTACAATGTCTTCAAAAAATAATTATTGCATACCAGTTATTGCATAAAGTGAGTGCTCACGTTTTAATTATTCAGTAGTAGCCTATATTAATTTGAAATATTATTAAATGATATTAAGCTTTTAATTTAAATAAATATAAAAGCTTTTATATTTTAAATAACGTTTTTAATCTTTTAAAATTAATAAGCCTATGTGTTGTTGTTGTGGACCTATATGAATTCACATATGCATTCATATATCAGCTGTTTCATATTTTTATCATGTTCAGAATTTGTTTCCAGTAGTTCTCTTGAGCTCTCGCACCAGCCGTGGTGTTTCTTCTTGCTGTGTAAATGTCTTTAATTTCTTTATAATTGTAAAGTCATCCCTTGTGCTGTGTAAATCATGTTTTAATTCTTCAGGATTTCAAGGTGATCTCTTGTGCAGTGTAAATGTATTTTCATTTTTCATATTTTTATAACAATCTCATGTTGTGCTGTTTAAATATATTTAAATTTTTTATATTTTTATAATGATCTGCCTTCAGTGGAGAGGTAAATCCGGCTGACTTTCTGGCGAGAAGTGAAAAGCTGATATGCAGCATCATGGTACCATTTAAGCCTGATTGGATTGGCTTGGCTTTGTCAACTCTAAACCAATCCTGTAACCCTGAGTTTGTTCAACTTGCTTCATGGTACAGGCCCAGGATATATTCATTAGACCAAAGAAATGTATTTTGACTAAGAAATTAACATGTAATACATTGAGTATTAGGCCTACATTAAGGGTAAACGATTATTCAATTCTGTAGTCGATGCATTGAATTTTCATTGTCAGATCGATGCATTTTTAACATCTCTAAGACCAGCTTATATCAGCATGAATTTCCAAGCTCATTTATGTTGGTAAGTGCTTGTCTAGCTGGTTGACCAGCATGGTCTTTTTGGTGAAAGTGGTTAACCAAGGAAGTCTTGCTGGTTATACAAGCACCAGCTAGCATTTGCATTGGGGACCAGTCTCCAAAACACAACATGTGGTGGTCCAGGTGACCTATACTGATATTTTTTAACTGGGGCTAATACTGTATGTTTGTTTGCTTTCTGTCTGCAATATCTCTCTCTGTCAGTCTCTCTCTTGTCAGCAGTAGTTATTTGTGTAAGTCTGGGTTTAAATGCCATGTGTCAACAGGGCTGTTAACATTATAGATGCTTGAATGATTGATTCTCCTCCTCTCGAGAGATTTCTTGTAATTCTGATTTTAAATAAGCTCACCTTTCTACACATGCAACGCAAAAATGCTATTCTATCTTCCCTCGATTGGAACGTATAATGTATTGTTTTTATGGATTGCCGTGACAGCACTTGTGAGAGAGCAATGACAGAGCTGGCATTCGTTAGTACCTTGAGGATGTGACAATCGAAATTACATCCCTGTGATATACCGGTCCATATTTCATCTCAAATCCAGAGGCCTTTCGCTGCAAATGTTCTGTGTTAGGTAACTCACGCTTCAAGCAAAATGCCACTGTCAAGCGTGTGTGCACACAGTGTGTTTTAACATGGATTAATGTGATATTCTGCACAATTTGGTTTGTGCTTGTGCTGTTTTCTTGGCTTTTTCCCAAGCTCTTACCTCTCCCTGTCCCGTCTCTCCGTTCTGGGTCAATAAGTGTGTGTCGGTGTGAAGGGAGGGCTTGTTCATTCTCTGTCTCCCTGCTGTTAACCAGATACCGTTACTGAGGTTAAACCTTTTCATCTACCACAGCTATGATGATCAAACAGAGCCAAGCCTGTGGCTCATGCACAGGAGTGCTGTTAAACTAAAGGACATGCCAAAACAAGCACACATACACACATGCACACATGCACACAGGCGGACACATGCTCACACACTGGGCATCGCTGGTAAAGACTCATCTGGAAGAAAAACAGACTGTGAAACCAGCCAACCAAGTCTGCACCAGCTGATCAGTGTGTACGTGTGTGTGTGTGTGTGTGTGTGTGGGCGGGTTTGGGTGGTTTACAAGGACATTTTTTTAGGTTACAAACTGGTAATTACAAGGGTATTATGCTACAAATGTGGTTTATGAGGACATTTCTAGCGTCCCCATATTTAAAATTGCTTAAAAAACATACTAACCAATGTATTTTTGAAAATGTAAAAATGCAGAAAGTTTTTTGTGAGGGTTAGGTTTAGGGGTAGGGTTAGGAGATAGAATCTATACATTATAAATCGTACATATGAATCATACATTATAAAAATCATTATGTCTATGGAGAGACCTCATAAGGATAGCTGCACCAATATGTGTGTTTGTGTGTGTGTGTGTGTGTGTGTGGGTGTGTGTGGGTGTGTGTTCGAAGAAGAATGAAAGAAACCTAGTGCATTTACTCATCAAGACAACATGTCGAAACTTTGAATTCTTTGTCTGCTAATGTGATTCAAATCAATAAACCATGTGTGATATCAATAAACTGAGAGCCCATTCTGAAACTCGCCTTGCAGCTTTATTTCTAAATGCAGAGCTTTAAGCCGCCAATATTGAGACACTCTTGCATTTTTCTGCACAGTAGTAGCTGTACATAAACAAGGCTGTCTAAACACCATCTGTGATGTTCAGAAAAGTAAAAGCTGCAGGAGTGTATAAATATCCCAGGACAAATCTATCAGTGCCTTAATTGATTTTTTCTTGCATTGATTCCTGATTGAAAATACAGTCAGGCAATGTTTAAACAAACACATTATTTCCAAACTGATGAGTTTTGAATTTGAGAACCCAATAACCATGAAGAACTATGAATACATATTTGTGTTATAATGGATTAACTGGAAAAGTCAGCAGTGTTGTCGATATTGTTTCTCCAACTTAAGGATTAACCTTTAATCACTTAAAAATGAATATTCTGTTTCCATTTATTCACAAAAAAGGGAAATGTTAGGCAGAACAGAATGTTCATGCTGCTCTTTTCTATAAAAGGAAAATGAATGTGTTCTGACGATGTCCAGTTTCAAAAAGGACAAAAAAGCACCTTGAAACCACCATAAAATTAGTCCATATGACCAGGGGTGTAGCCATTATTATAGAAGTGCGGGGGACAGAAAGTCAAGTGTAATACCAGTTTTTACTGACCGTTGACTAATTGACCAAGGTTTATTTTTTCTCATATCTCTACTTGCTCTTAATTGGCTTAATAGGCTATTTATGCAACAAAACAGAAAGCAAGAATGCAAGAAAGAAAGAAAGAAAGCTATGCATACGTTCGGTACTGTATATAGCACATGTACTGTATATTGTACTCTGTTTATATGTTGCCAATTTTATTTTATAGTGTATATTATATTGTAATGTATCTGCATTGCTCAGAGTAATGTATACTTGCTCATTCATATTATTTTATCTATTGTAGTGTATTGTAGTGTATTCTGTTGTATTCTATGCTATTCTATGCTATTCTATTCTACAGTCCACTGTTGGGGAAAGCAATAAAAAAAAGTCACTCAAACAACACTAGAGATTATGTAACTGAAATAAAGTGAAAATATTTCACTGTAAGGAAACTACTTTGACTAAAATATTTTTAGACCTTATATCAGTAGAGCTAAGAATAACATGCAGGACATCTTTAATCAACATTTAATTTCAAACAACGTTTTCAAGTTATTTTTTAACATATTTCTCTTTTGTTTTCTGACTGGTTTGTTCAAAAACAACAAAATATTACATAATACAGAAAAGACATGTACAGTAAAGCAATAATAGAGAACCCTATAAATTAAGACCTATCACAAAAATCAAACAACACTTCTAAACTGTGAATAACTTTAAGTGCTACATATTGATGAAACTATTCATCTTTTTGCCTTTTCTACTGAATTATATAGTATAATGTAAAAGTAAATGGTAGGGTTAAAATGTGTTTTCCCTCAGGGTATACTGGGAGTCAGCTAACCTAAACTGCATCATGTTTAAAGTAGGGCTGTGAATCTATTAATGTTTTTTAACTAATTATTCACAGTTTTCTGTGATTAATCATGATCATGGTGCATGGTACATTAAAACATTAAAATATAATCATAATACATTTACTTTAAATACTTTGTCACAACAAATTTGCAAGAAATCTGTTAGTAATCATTTCTTTTATTTATTTTAATATGAACATGTTTAAAAAATAAATTCTTGCCTGAAAGAGTTAATAAGAAAATTTTTACAGATATCCTGTAAATCTTTAATACAAGTATATGTTTACATGCCGTAAAATCAGTGGACATTAGGCTAAATCTTCTGCAGTTTTCCAGTAGACTTTTTTAATAATAGATATAAAACATTCTTAGATTTAAATGTGGATGAATGGAGGATTCGGTTTTATGAGCCATCGAGCATGGTCGTGTCTAGAAGGGATCCCTCTCTTGTCACATTCTCACGCATGCACATTCTGTTATGATGCTTTCACTTTGCTTTTTCAGCTCATATCTCAGCATATTAATGATGGAGAATCAAAGAAATTGAAGACAATCTGCTCCTTGAGTGTCACTGCAATGGTTTAGTGTGTTAAGACTGTGTGAATGTGATTTTTTCATGTGGATGACCTTGGTTTTAATCCACCTTTTGACCCAGTTTTCCCCATCCTGTTTCCTGTCACGGTCCTAGTGGGTTTGTTTGGTTTTTTCCTGTGTGTCTGTGTTTTCGTGTCCCAAGTGTGCTTTCCTTGCCACGCGGCCGGCGTGATTAGCATTTCTATAGGAACGCGCATTTGTGCCGCTCGCATCACTCGTGTGGTAATTACCCTCACCTGTTTCCTATTCCCTCTCCCTTTTTATTCTCCCTCGTGAGTCACGTTAGTTGCCAGTTTGTTCAGAGTTTAACTGTTGATGCAGTCTTTCCTCTCTGTCGGTCTCTGTTTGTGCTCTCACCTAGTTTTGCTCCTGGGTTGGATTATTTCCCGTTGGAATTTCCTGTTTATGGACTATTACTCACCTCTGTGGATTACAGCTTCTCACTCATACAACCTCTCATCATCATCCTTCGCCTGGATATCTTCAAGTTGTCATCACTTCTCACAGTTCCATGCCAGAGATTCCATTCTGTAGCCTGTGCCGGTTTCATCATTTACTACCATATTGCTTCTGTATTCTCTGTTCCTTCAATAAATCCTGAACTTTCATTCTCAACACAACCTGACAGAACAATCTGGCCAGTCATAGACTCAGTTGAGGGAGCCAGCCTTTGGAACGCCATTGTTCAGCCATCAGCAGGAAGAACTCTCCAATCAAGCAATAAGAGACATGGTCGGGCAGATAGCCGAACTAACAGCGCTGGTTCAACAGCTTCAGCTCTCTCCCAGCACTAGTTCCACAACAACCAAAGCCACAGCAGCTCCACCCCCAGCGGAATCTACCATCATCAGATGCTCCAAGCCCCAGTTAAACCCTCCTGTACCTTACTCTGGTGAGCCAAATACCTGTCGATCTTTCTTTTCTCAGTGCTCCTTGGTGTTTGCGCTCCAACCGTCATCTTTTCCTTCTGAGTATTCCAAGGTGGCTTACATCATCACCCTCCTCGCCAGAAGAGCTCTTAAATGGGGAACTGCTGTGTGGGGCAACAAACACAGCTGCTGCGCCTCATTCCAGTCCTTCTCTGAAGAACTTTGCAAGGACTTCGGCTGCTCTGCTTCTGGTACTGAGATGAAGAGAATCCTTTTGGATCTTCGTCAGGGTTCGTCAGGGTGACAGATCTGTCACGGAGTTCTCTATTGAGTTCTGCACGCCTCTTGCAGATAGAACGAGAAAGCCCAGTGGCACCGGTTCCTGCATAGACTCTCTGACTGGGTACAAGATGAGATATACACCCTTCGATGATCTGGTTGTCCTAGCCATCATGATGGATAAACATCTCGCTATGTGCAGACGTAATCGCAGAGTTTTTACTGGTAACACTTTATTTTGATGGTCCCAAATAGATATTTAACTGACTATAAGTGACTTATCAACTGGCTTTCTATAGTTAATAAACAGTGTTTCAACAAACATTCAGTAGACTTTCAGTAGCCTGTATATAGATCTTTATTAATGACGTTTTAATGAACTGATGTTCTCAACAATAACATTAGTTGGTCATTAATAGAGATCTATATACAGGCTACTGAAAGTCTACTGAATGTTTGTTGAAACACTGTTTACTAGCTATAGCAAGTCAGTTGATAAATGTAAGTAGGTCATTAATAGAGATCTATATACAGGCTACTGAAAGTCTATTGAATGTTTGTTGAAACACTGTTTGGTAGCTATAGCAAGTCAGTTGATAAATGTAAGTAGGTCATTAATAAAGATCTATACACAGGCTACTGAAAGTCTATTGAATGTTTGTTGAAACACTGTTTACTAGCTATAGCAAGCCAGTTGATAATTCACTTATAGTCAGTTAAATATCTATTTGGGACTATCAAAATAAAGTGTTACCTCTTTACTCCCTGCAAACAATCTCCTACTGCAACTCCTTCATCCACTGCGACTACTTCACCTGAACCCGTGTCAGAGGAGGAACCCATGCAGATTTAGAAAGCTTGGTAAATGCCCAAGGAACGACATCATCATCTTGTCAACAACCTTTGTCTTTACTGTGGACGACAAGGGCACATCGCCTCCTCCTGTCCAGTAAAAGAGGTAGCTTGCCATTAGGGAAGGGGCTAATGGTGAGCGTTACTCCCCTCAAGAAATCCCCTGGACATTGGACTTTACTCCCGGCCAGGCTGCAGTTTGGTAACACCATTCATCAGGTTTCTGCACTCGTCAACTCTGGAGCTGAGGGAAATTTCATGGACATCAATCTCATCAACCAGTGGGTCATTCCCAACTCCCACTTAAAAGAATCTGTGGAACTCCTCTCACCACAATCACTCACATCACCGCCTCCCTGACCCTTACCATCTCGGGAAATCACGTCGAGGAGGTCTAGTTTCTCATCATCCATTCTCCCACCGCTCCAGTGGTTCTGGGACACCCGTGGCTGGTAAAACATAATCCACATTTTAACTTGGTCGAGAGTTCTGTGTTGTCATGGAGTCCTTTTTGTATGTTGCATTGTTTTGGGTCTGCTCTCTCTCTACTGTTTTGTTCTGTGTTGCAGGAGGAGCCGGTGGGTCTCACTGGGGTACACGGTCACGATCTGAGGGTGGTGTTCAGTAAGTCCCGGGCTGCATCTCTGCTTCTGCACCACCCATATGACTGTGCGACTGACCTCCTTCCTGGCACTTCTCTGCCTCAGGGTTGTCTTTATTCGCTCTATGCGCCTGAGAGGGAGGCCATGGAGAAGTATATCGGTGATTCACTGGCATCCGCTATTATCCATTCCTCTTCCTCTCCAGCAGGGGTGGTGTTCTTCTTCATGGGGAAGAAAGACGGTTCCTTGTGCCCCTGCATAGACTAGCGGGGGTTGAATGACACCACTGTTAAGAATCATTATCCCTTGCCTTTGATGTCATCGGCCTTCAAACTCTTGCAGGGAGCATCCGTCTTTAAGAAGTTGGACCTCTGCAGTGCTTACCACCTTCTCTGGATCAGGGAGGGGGACAAATGGAAGACCGCCTTTAACACCCAGGGCACTTTGAGTATTTGGTCATGCCCTAGGGTCTTTCCAATGCCCCTGCTGTCTTCCAGGTCCTCGTTAATAATTTGCTCAGAGACATGGTCAATCGGTTTGTTTTTATATATTTCGATGACATTCCGATCTTCTCCTAGAATAGTCATAACCATGTCCAACACGTCAGGAGAGTGCTTCAGTGACTGCTAGAGAATCATCTGTTTGTCAAGGTGGAGAAGTGTGAGTTTCAAGCACGGTCGGTTCCATACTTGGGGTTCATCCTCTCGTCCGACGGCATACGGATGGACCCTACCAAGGTAAAAGTGGTTGCAGATTGGCCAACTCTAGATTGTCTTAATGCGGTCCAGCGATTTCTGGGGTTCACAAATTTTTTCCAGCGGTTCAACCAGAATTTCAATCAGATCGCCTCTCCTTTGACAGATTTAACCTCCACCAAGACATGTATCTGTTGGTCCTTGCAGGCACAGTCTATGTTCGAAAAACTCAAAAGCTTCTTTGTTTCAGCTCCCATTCTCATAATCCCAGACCCATCTCATCAGTTTGTGGTGGAGGTTGATGCATCGGAGGTGGGAGTTGGGGCTATTTTGTCCCAAAGATCTCTGTATGACAGGAATATGCACCCCTGCACTTTTTTTTCTCACTGCCTTTCCCCTGCGGAATGGAATTACGACATCTGGATCAGGGAATTACTGGCTGTCAGGTTAGCATTGGGGGAGTGGCGCCATTGGTTGGAGGTTCGGGGGTACCTTTTGTATACCTTATATATATATATAGCCGTTCAGTTTCCTCGGACAGTCAAACGAGTGTTCAGTGAGCCGGCTGTTTCATAAGTGCAGCAGCTGAATTAATCCTCCCAATGTCCTGCAAAAATACTCCACAAAACAATCTCCAGCCAATAGGAGGCATAATCACAAAGATTGAGCAGATTCATTCACAACACTGTCCCGAAGGATTGTTATTCCACAAAACAAACTCCAGCCGCTAGGCGTAACCAGCACAAAAAGAAACAAAACAGGCGTCCCGGTTCCTCAGACGGTCAAGAGTGTATTGAGTGAGTCAAGTTCACTCGAAGCCACATAAGAAACATACCATGACTTCCTCAGTCCATCAACTTGGTATAAAAGACATCGCTTGTTGTAGGTATGTAGATATTTTGTGGCCATCCTTAGTATCCATTCTCAATCTGGCCGGGAACTTCAGTGTAAAAGTGATCTTCCGTCAATGCAAAAGTTTCTTGAAGGAGTGTTATTCCACAAAACAAACTCCAGCCGCTAGGCGGAACCAACACAAAAAGAAAAAAAAATGGCACCCAGCTTCCTCAGTTAGCCAAGAGTAAGTACAGCGAGTCAATCCACTCACATGAGAAAAACCAAATGGCTTAATGTTTTTATGAAGGACAGTGCTTGCTTGGGTCATGAAAATACTTTGTGGCTATTCTCAGTTTGGCCGGAAACATCAGTGCAAAAGTGATCTTCCTTTGATGTAAAAGATTCTTGCATTCCTTGAATCGATCACGTTTCTCTCTTGTCAAATTTGCAAAGTCTGTGAACAAGAAAATGCTGTGATTCTTCCAAGAAAGCTTTCCTTTGCTCCTCGCCTTCTCGAAACACAAGATCTTTATCAGATGATCTCAGAAATTTGGCCAGAATTGATCGGGGCCTGTCTCCCTCAGCGGACCTGCGAGCTGGGACTCTGTGAGCTTGCTCGATTTCCAGCTTGTAGCCTGTTATGTGGAGCAGACTCGGGAAGAGCTTGTCTAGGAATTTCACCACATCTCTGCCTTCCTCATGCTCAGGAATTCCAACAATTCGGATGTTATTCCGGCAGCTCCTATTCTCAAGGTCTTCAAGTTTATCAAAAACGCATTCCAAATCACCTTTGGTCACCAGTGGATTATCAGATAATTCCCTCTCTGATGACTCCAGATAATCAATCCTTTTTCAACGTCCGACAATCTTGTAACCAACTCAGAGAATTTCTTTTCCATCACCATAATCGATCGACTCATTACAGCGAGATCTTCTAAGTTAGCAACAACTTTCGTCAGCATCACAGACATGTTGGACAGTTGACGCAGAATTTCTCCCGCCGCACCATCCAAACCGAGTCCCTGGTCCGCAGGCCCGTCAGAGGTATCAGCTTGAGCACGTAAGAGACTTTTAATATCTCCAGAGCCTGAGGATTTTGAATTCTCATAATTTACACGTCCGCTCCTCACATTGCATCACGTGACTCCCTATTATTTTTATTGTTATTATTATTAAGAACTCCTGTTGTCTACTTTAAATCTCATAGCATCCCATGTTTCTAGGATACAGTAATTTTTTGACCGAAGTTCGTGTGAAGGAACATTTTACTTTAAATCTTAGTTTCAATTATTATGACTTAATAAATTGACATTAATAGTAATTTATGAACTAAAAAGTGTTTGTGTTGAAAAAAACTAGCTGCTGTTTAAAGAAGTTTTTCTCTTTTATAATTGGAAAATGTAAAACAAATCTTGTGGAGATTTTGTTTGTGTTCTGCAGCTCGCACTCCTTTCCAGTCGAATCACAAAGAAAAATGCAAACAAGTGTGTTTTCTGAGGTGCAGATGCAGTCTTTGTTTATGAAAGGAATAATTGACGACAGACCATTAAATTGTTGAAAAATAATGCACACCCGACAATTATAAATATAATGCACATTATTTTTCTACAATTCAACGGGCCGGAGTCAATTATTCCGCTTATACCACGGTTACCACACTATAAGACATCATATACTTTATAGCCATGCATTTCCTTGAAAAATAATTGCACACCTTAGAACGTCCGTTAACCAATCAGAATCAAGCATTTAACAGACCTGTGAAAAATTTAATTTAAAAAACCTGCTAAAATTTCTCGCACACACACTCGCACATACGCTCGCGCACACACACACACACACACTACCTTGTTACTCCAATGCCAAAAAGCAGCACATCCTCCGTTGCTAGTTCTAATGTGAAGTTTTCGAATTAGCAATGAAGGCTTGAGCTGTATCAAAGCTAGATACACTTGATCAATACAACAGTTTCTATATTATCTGAAATATCTGTGTGAAAAACCCTTGTGCTCCCCCTCTCATACACACACTCCCACACATGTGGACACACATTATATACATAACACACACACTTAAGGCCCAAACATACTTGTGAGAGAAAATCAGAGTCGTCATGTCAGCGCATTCCTGCATCTAAGTGGGGATGAAAAAAAGTTAAGGTAAGGTTTATAACGGCTAAGGTTTATAACGGGAATATGGCAACACACATCTTGGCAATTTTTAAGCGATGTTACTTCTGACGAGAGCTGCAACAAAAAAGGTAATCCCAGAAGCTAACTCTCTTCGATCTTAGAGCTATGAAAACATATTTGAGAAAAAACTAAATAAAAACAAACAAACAGATTTTACATGCATGTTTAAGTGGGTCACTAATATTTGTAAATATAGGCCTAGCTAATATTCACCAAGAGAAGTAGGCAGAGTTCAACAAAAAAAATCAAAGAAATGTGGCAAATGATTGATCTTTGTACAGCACAATTCAGATAAAACATGACAACTTAGATTGTTTTACTTAATCGTTAGAAACAAGTGAAGGGTTTTTGCTGATTTAGGCTCATCGTAACCTCTTACTGTGATGGCTGAGATGCAGCGCGGGTGTCTCTGATGGGTGTAAGTAAGGGCGTGACACAAAATGGAAATGGCTTTAGAGATCTGACCAGTGAATTTTAAATCTGGATTTATACATACTTATTTGCTCGATAAAAACCACAACATGGTTGCCCAATAAAAAAGTGTGGGGGACGAATTTAAGTTTTATTAAAAAATTAAAAGACACTCCCCCGAGTCCCTTGCTTATTCTACACACATGCATATGACTAGTGTGCTATAGTTTCATATAGTGTGAAGTCATAATATAGCTCTGTGTGAGGCAAAGACCGAAATTCGCTGTAAATCTTCCCCTCCATGGTAGCTCTCAAATGCCGTTCATGATTCTGAATTCAATTCAAAACTTTCAAATGTCCTTTTCTGTTCCAACATGATCACATAGGGTGTTAGCTTGTTGTTTCTGAGAGTTCCAGTATCCTAGTATTGGCCACATTAGCCTACTGTATTACGACTCGCAAACAAGAGGCATCTCATATCAGACAATTTTGCATCAGCTCCAGTGTGTTTACTTTCCCTTGTGGCATGACCAGAAGCGTGTTTTGCGTCAGCAGCGTGGAAGATCCCGCATTGAAACCAGGAAGTAATCGTGTACATTTTTACTCCACACCGATGGTTAGGTTTAGGTTTGGGGTTTGGGTTGTGGGGTACAGTTTATAAAATATGCATTTCTCTATACTGTATTACATCCAGTACAGCTGAAAACAACTCGCTACACAACTCGCTTTTTGTGCCCCTCCATGGACATTACATTAGGAAAATGGAGATCACACGTGCCCATATGCCCAACAACACTTACCGCTTTGGCCACTGGGGGCAGTGTTTTTAAATTCGGTAAGCACAGACTTTTGCTAAAGAAATGTCAACCTACTGTTTCCGATTTCACTGTGAGATTGTCTGTTTGTTCCAAGGAAAAAGTAATACAATGGTTTTGCAACACATGATGTTATGTAAATTACAGAATTGTAATTTTGGGGTGAACTATTCCTCTAAAATTTTCTTTTGATACAGGCACACACACACACACATTGTTTGTTAAAATTAAATTAACACTGGGCAGTTCTATACCTGGCCCACAGAAAGTTCTGGAATCCAACAGACACGCTACTCAAGTTTGGCAAGAGCTGAGGGCTTTTATATAGACTCACAATAATCTTGTTAATTAAAAAAAAAAAAAAACTTATTAACCCACATAACCAGAATAAGATAATTACCATTGTTACTCCTCTTCTGTGTTTAATTCTCTGTGGAGGTTGAGTTATGTGTATGTGTGTGTACAGTATGTGTGTGTCTATATATGAGGGATACTATAATCTATGAATTATTAATATGTTATTATCTCTTAATTAAGACTTATAATTTTTTTAATTTTTCCACTGACAAAGAAATGTTGTTTTTATCCTGCTTTTTTTTTTTCTCTTCTAAGTCTAAAGGATGTCAAGTCAGCAAAAACGTAACAGTCACAAATACTGTATGTGTGAAACACAATTTACTTCATCCACAAGCGCACGTGATGAATACAGAGATATATTAGGGGTGATCTTTGCTGCCATTTACATATGAACTCCATGTATTAAGGTTGAAGTTCAGAGTGGAGGTGGGTAGAACAGACCCCTTCACTACAAGCGAAAGAAAATGCAAAGTGAGAAGCTCTAAGACTCAGCCAATCAATGCAGATCACATCAGTGAAGAGATAGACTCAACTGAATGACGCATATACCACTTCGGGAGCCCACGTGTTAGCACATAACACACACATCAAAGTGGCTTTGATCACTGTAGACACACACACACACACACGCAAAAACGCTGTGCAGGTAAACAGGGCAAAGAGAGAATGACTATATGGCTTGCACAGTATTTAAATGAATATTCTGGGGTTCAATACAAGTTAAGCTTAATCAACAGTATTTATGGCATAATATTGATTACCACAAAAATTTATTTCAACTTGCCCCTCCTTTTCTTAAAAAAAAGCAAAAACCTGTGTTACAGTGAGGCACTCACAATGGAAGTGAATGGAGCCAATCCGTAAATGTTAAAATGCTCACTGTTTCAAAAATATAGCCACAAGACGTAAACAGTATGCGCGTTAACATGATTTTAGTGAGATAACATCTTTTACTAACCTTCTCTGTGTAAAGTTATATCAAATTTTACAACTTTGCCATGACAATGTAAAGTCAACAAACCCTAAAATGATTGTAAAAATTATGATTTAAATAGCTTTACAGCTCAAATAATACATGAATAGAAGAATTAATGTAAGTGCTTTTATAAAATTATAAGCTTTGTGACCTAGATTTTTGCTTTTTTAAAAGAAAAGGATGGACGAGTGAAATGTTTTTTTTTTTTTTGTGATAATCAACATTATGCCACAAATGCTGTCGATTGAGCTTAATTTATATTGAACCCGGTATATTCCTTTACTGTATACTGCCTAGTGCCAATTATGTAAAACTGCAGTGTTGTATTCGAGATCGGCTCATCCGAGTCCGAGTCCAGGCCATGACCAGAGTAGGTCAAGTCCGAATTAAACCAAGACCAGAAGAGGGTCAAGTCAAAGTCAAGACTGAGACCAGAAAGGGCCGAGTCTGAGACAAGACTCTTAATGAATGTGTTAAATTTATAGTTAAAGTTTAAACAACTATTGACCCTAGGCTCATATATCAAATTTACCTCATATATTATTTGCTTAAGCTTATGTTGGTTAACAATATTACCAGTCGAGAATAAAAATTAAATAAATGCCACATCCTTGGTTAAGTAAACACAGTTGTATTACAATTAGCCTGTGACACGCCAGTGTTAAATCCGTGAATCTACCATTCAATTAATTTCCGTTTTGAAATAAAAAATCGGATAACGAAAATACAGGTGTTTTCTGTTTTTTTATTTTTCTGCAGAAGTAAAAAACAAACATACACAAATTGATTAATTAAAAATCAATTCATCTATTTTTTGTTTCTTATTATCACTATCCCTTCTCAAAGCTAAAATTTAAGAGAAGAAAAACGAAAATCTAAAAACAAATCCTATTTTTAATTAGCTTAACTCTTCTCATCAACATTTACAAAAGTTACCAGCAGGGGGAGTAAAGACAAGACACCTAACCCACTGTATATTTTATGTTGGGTAAGAGGATGTGGCTATTCAGATGATAAATAATAGTATAGTAAATATGACATTTTGTGGAAAAACTATTGTTATCATGGTGATTTTAAGCGATATACTGTAAAGGGACTTTTAAGGGGGAAGGAAAGCTCTATTCAGACAGGATTAGTTTACCGGACACTGGCTGTTGCGTTTGGACTGATGCATGTTTTTCTCTAGCATTTTATGTTGTTCAGTGTTTATTTAGCCATGCAAAAGATTTTGAATGTTATTACTGCAGACGTCTGTAAGTTTACCATTGATTTGCATGGGACTAAAGCGATGTCTGCAGAAATCACAGAGATGGGTGTGTCTTCTGCATTTACATACTGTCACCATGTAAATTACCTTTCAGAAGTTCCCTATCGATTCAGTTCACTCGACATTGCAGTAAACGCTTTTGGGGAATTCCTTCTCCGACGACCTAGTTGAAGCCCTTGTATAATAATGCCAGTCATATGATTGACAATGGTGTTTGAGCCCTGCCCCTTTAGGCACGCAGTTGGCCTATATAAGCGGGTGTGTGAACACCATTTATTCAGAATTTTCTTCCTTCAAGACCGACATCGTCTCGTCTTGACTAAGACAATTATCTTGTCTTGAACTGCCCTCTCTTCGCTGTCAACGGACACTCTCCAACGGATGGGACTTCCCTGCAGATGCATCAGGACGTTCATCGCCTGACTCTCAGTGCCTGCAGCAAAAGATTCACCCGCCCCCTCTAGTGTTCCAGCAAAGAGTCTCTCCGCCTCGCCGCCAGCATCAGGTTCTTCGCCTCAGCGAGACACCTACCTGCAGCATTCTGGCAGGAGCTGTACCCTTTGAAAAATATATATAATATAATATTCCGTCCATATGATGTAAAACACTCAATAAAGAGCCGCTTGTGTGTACGTGTATTTTTAAAGATATAGTATTGCAAGTGTTCATGCGAGCGACACATCGCTCCGTCAGATCAACATGACAGCTGCATTTGCTGACTGGGCCGCACCCATGCCGAAGCACTAGGCAAGTGTGTTGTTTCTGTGTGGTGTTTTTCTCACACAATATACAAAGCACTGGTTGCATCTGCTCTCGTTGCACATGCTCAACATGCACGCATTTATATGCTGTTCACTTCCCCTCCTCGCCGAAGTGCGCTGGGAGATTGCATGTGTGTTATTTCTGTGAGATGATTTTCATATAAACAATCTTTTCACAAAATAATGTGCTTGTTGAGTCTGCTCACGCTGCACATGCCCGACACACGCATATTTACACGCTGTTCACATCCCCTCCCTGCTGGTGTTCGCGCTGGCTTTTTCTGTGTATTGTGTTCACATTACCAATGTTCTCACACAAAAGAGAAAGCCCTTCTTGCAAGATGTTTTTTCTAAAAATCAGAAATGTGCTAGTCGCAAATATTGAGATGCACACATTCATATGCTGCTCATTCTCCACCAGAGTTCGACGGGATGAAACACAAATATGTTTCTGTGTGTGGATAAGAATGTTCTCACATAAAAGAGAAGGCATTCGCTGTGGAGATGGGGGCATGGCCGATTGAGCAGAAGCATACCGGATACCTGTGAGTTTTAAGGGGGGTACATACAGACCTTGGTAGATTCAGGTTGTAACCAAACTTCCATTCACCAAAGCTTGGTTCAATCCGAGGCTCTGGATACAGGCCGGAGGGTAAAGGTAAGGTGTGAGCACAGGGATATTCAAAATTACCCATTGGTGACAGTCATCTTTCAGTTTCGGGGACAAAAGCATAGTGTTGAGGCTGCGGTTAGTCCCCAACTCTCCCATACTCTAGTCTTGGGTTCGAATTGGCCGGCATTTTCAACTTTATTGAGGGGAATATGTGTGGATGGGTCCTGCAACAAAGTGTATCAGTGTGTGGTGTGGGATATGCTGGCTGGGGAGGTGGTGCCAGTGCCATCTATGTCAGCTCTACATCAGGAGGACGTAAGGGAGGGGGAAGTCCCGGCTTCCCCAGCCCTTAGAGGATTCCCTGCAGGGGATTTCCCTCTGGAGCAGATGCGAGACGAGACCCCTAGGCATGCCTTCGACCAAGTGAGAATGAACGATGGTCAACGCCTCCAGCCAGACATTGCACACTTATACCTGTATTTTTCGATTATCAAGGATCGGTTGTATCGAGTGATCATTGATCATTGAATCGCGTGCTCGCAAAGCACCCATTCAAAACAGTATCTCAATCCACATTGAGCATCCACCCTCGGGCTGATTTGTTTCAATAGATCTAAAGGACGCACACGTACTTTTGTGTACGAGTTGCTCCCCTGTCTCAGGCTGTTTTGAGATCGGCATTCAAGGGAACAGCTTATTAATTCAGAGTCCTTTCCTTGGCTCTCCATACTCTCAAAGTGTATCAATGCAGCGCTCGCTCCGGTGAAGCTGAGCGGCATGCACATTTTTAACTACCTCTATGATGGGCTATTATTAGCCTGATCAGAGGCTCTGGTGTGCGAGCACAGGAATTTACTACTCTGAGGCCCAGGCTGTACAAATGGCAATGTCAAACTGGGCGAAAAGCATCCGCCATTGCACTGTTAGGTCTTTTACGTGAGACTTTAAACACACTGGCATAATTTACCACTGCCTGACCGCTCTAGCACCTTGGACAGCTCCAACCTTTTAACACCATCATGCTGGGTCAGGTCTTCTGGCAAAAGGTGGTAATCACGGATGTGTTCAGCACAGGCTGTGCGCACAGTGCGGTGGGCACCCAGCCTTCGGCACCTAGCACTTCAGTCATCTGGATATACTAGCTGTCTCTTAGCCTTGAAGGCTTTGCATTCTGAGGTAGCAAATCACCACGTTCTGATTAGATCGGACAACATAACAGTAGTAGCTTATGTAAATGCGGTGCCTCACTGGGGCAAATGTCATTCTGCAAGCAACAGCGCTGTCCGCGAGACGCCTCTATGCACTAAGTGGCATGTGTTTACAAATGGGTGCTCTTCATGTGGTGAAGACTCAGTGAACTGCTCCATAGCTGAGATCCTTGCGTTCCTCCAAGAGTGGCTGGATGCGGATCTTTCCACATCAATGCTTAAGTAGCAACTACGTAGGCTGGCGGCTGGAGGCTGGCTCCTCCATGAGCAGACATGTTCTATTTTTCAGTTCCTCAAGGGAGCTAGGCGTATAAACCCTCTCGCCCTGCTACAGTCCCATCTTGGGATTTAAACCTGGTACTGAAGGCACTCACGAAGCCCCTGTTAGAACCATTGGAATTTGTTGAGTTGCCTGTGCTTTCTTTAAGACCACACTCCTATTGGCTCTGGCCTCAGTTAAACGGGTGGGTGATATGCAGGAACTGTCGGTTGACAGCTCATGCCTGGTATTTGCGCTGGGTTTTTCAAAAGCCACCGTCAACCCAGAAAGGCTATGTGCCTAAGGTTCTATCCACGCCCTTCGGGCTCAGGTGGTCTGCCTACAAGCCTTCTTTTCCACACCATTTAATGAGGAGCAGTCAATGCATTTGTTTGTTATGCACTGTGCGGGCATTACACATGTATATGGATTGCACCTACCAGTTTAGGCTGTCGGATCAGCTCTTTGTTATGGAGGATGCACTAAAGGCATGTTCATCTCCAAGCAAAGGCTCTCTCACTAGATCGTTGATGCGATTGCCCTCGCTTATGAATCACAAGGCGTGAGATGCCCTAATGGTGTGAAAGGGCATTCAACTAGAGGTATCGTATCTTCGTGGGCATGGACAAATGGTGCAAGGATAGATGCCTTGCATCAGAATGGTCTTTGCAGAACACATTCGCAAGGTTTTAACCTAGACATGGCGTCCATCGCTTCGCGAGTCCTCTCTGTCTAGAAAGCTTGCTATTCCAACACCACCGGGTGAGCCCGAGCTACTTATTACGGGCGGGCTACCTGTTATAATTTTAATACAACCGTCTGTGTAGGCTGTTATCCAATTTACTCCCACTAGAAGTCACAGGCACATCCAATAAGAATAAACCTCCCTCCCTACCTCTGGTTATGAAGGGGTTAAATTTATACTGTGTGTATTATATGACTCATATAAATATCCCCAGTATATGATTAACTTCCCATCTGGTTGTCACCATGTGGGGTTATTCATTATTCTATACACTTGAAATATGTTGTAATAAGTCACCGCCTGGCAGGCCCGTGACCTCATGTACATATTCTTTTACAAGTGTTTGTACCTTGGTGTATCTCTCGGGGTATGACGTTATGTAGTGCGTCGTGATGGGACTTCGTTCCTCAAAAGCAATTACCCCAATGTTGAGTGAACTGAATCGATAGGGAACGTCTCCGTTTACACATGTAACCTTGGTTCCCTGAGATGAAGGTAACGAGACATTTCGAAACCTGGCCGTACTACTTCTTCAGAGTTTCGAAGTACGAGCGATGTGTTCTTGTCCTTTGGTCAGAAAATTCTGAAGAAATGGTGTTCGCGTACCCGCTTATATAGGCCAACTGCGTGACTAAAGGGGTGGGACTCAGACACTATTGCCAATCATAAGACTAGCGTTATTAGACAAGTGCTTCAACTAGGTCATCGGAGAAGGAATTCCCAAAAGTGTTTACCGCAATGTAAACCGGAGACAGCAGTGCTGATTAATTATGCAGGACATATTAAACATGATCATATAATGTATCTGGGATTATAAGAAGAAACTGATTGGAATATCTGGCAAAATACAACAGAACTGGTGATATTAGCAAGCCTGAAATCCTATATTACACTCTCGAATAAAAAATATGGACAATCCATTCACATTATATTTGTCCCTCTACAATATATATATATATATATATATATATATATATATATATATATATATATATATATACAGTACTGTGCAAAAGTTTTAGGCACTTAAGATGCTTCAGAAAAACATTTGTCTTAAGATGGTTATTTATATCTTCAGCTTTAGTGTGTCAATAGGAAAAATACATTCCCTCTCTGTCACTCACTCAACGTTGTGTCGATGTATTGACACTAGGGGTCACTCTTGGGAGCCCCAAAGGCCAATGAGAATTGGTGAGTGGAATTTGCATGACATACGGGTATAAAAGGAGCTGGTATGCAACCACTCATTCAGATTTTCTCTTTGGAGCCGAGCGGTTCTATTCATTGAGCTGAATTCATCCGCCGAGTTCATTCACCTCTCTCTGCTGGATCTTATGCCGCATTTCAGCGGCTTCTCCCCCTCTGCATCTGTGGTTTGCAGAGAACGCCCCTGGGCACTTCGGCAGAACATTTAAAAGAGTATATTCTAATAGAGTATATTTTCTTTCTGAAGGAGCGGCACACACGGAACATCTTTTTAAAGATGCATCTTTTTAAAGATGCCTTTCCGTTTGTGTGTTATTCCTGGTTGCGGTCATTATCTCTCTGCTTCCGATGGCCATGATCGCTTTCTTACGTGTCTGGGCGCTGCCCACGCGGAGACATCATTCGTGGATGGATCATGTCCTCATTGCGAGAACATGACCATGGCAATTTTGTGGTCGCGGCTTGCATTCGTAAGAAAGCAAGTCAACCCAGCGTCTCCCCGCCTCTGTCCTTCTACCTACGGGTATGAGGCCATGCCAGTTAGCACTGGGGGCGATTTGGGGACCTCAATGGGACCACCTCCGCCAGGTATCCCCCCACGGACCTCCCATTCCCCAGCATGCTCGCTTGCCCCGGTCGCACGCTTGGACGAGATCGCCGGCTCGTCTCAGGGCGAGTTCGACCCCTCATTCAGAGCCCGGGAAGAGGATGAGTTATCAAGTGCAGCATCGGAGAGCGGGCTCGTCCAGTCAGATGCAGAGGCTTCGACTGGGCTTCCTCCTTCTGGAATGGTCGCCCAGACGCAGAAATGACAGACATGCTTTCTCGGGCGGCCGCAAGTGTCGGGCTAGAGTGGAATCCTCCACTCTCCTGTAAGTACACCAAGCCAAGGCGCTAAAAGAACTGCATGAGGGTAGTTCTGACCCAGGATTGATGCAGGAACTGCGCTCGGCGACCAACCTCACTCACCGGGCGACGAAGGTCATGCCGTGGTCTCTCGGGCAGACGATGTCCGCCCTCGTGGTCCAGGAGCGCCACCTTTGGCTCAATTTGGTTGAGATATGAGAGGCTGACAAGGCACGGTTCCTTGATGCCCCCATCTCCAAGGTTGGCCTATTCAGCGAGGACTTTGCACAGCAGTTCTCAGCGGAGAAGCAGCAGACGGAGGCCATACGTCACATCCTGAAAAAATGCGTGGTGAAAGACCCTGCACCCCGTCTGCTCATCGCCAAGGTCGTCCTCCTGCTGAAATGACATCGGCTCCACTGCAGCCCGCTCCCATGGCCCGGCCCAGGCGTAGAGCCCAGCGCAGGAAGTAGACTGTTTCACGGCCGGCCACTAAGAACCCGAGGAAGGCTTCGAAGCGCCCCTGAGATGGGCGACCCAGGGACAAGGAGACCTGCTACACTGGAGCTGGTAAGCAGACCACTCCATCCCCCGGTGGAGGGCTGGTAGGAGAATCTTTTGTTTAGTTTTCATTTAATTGCGCCAAAAGTTCAGCAAAAGTTCAGCAAAATAACAGTTTCCTTGTTCCCTGGGTCACATGTCCGGTGTGCACGGCCGTCGTCATGACCACCGTCCACCGTCTCATCTTTGCAGGTATGGCGCTCCAGCGGCGGTCCCCCCGCCCCTGTGCGCCCAGCTGTGGCACAAAAACGCCCACATGAGATTGGGTCCGGTGGACTACAGGGACGAGACTCCTCCTCCCCCCTTCATCCAATCTTATGGTGGGTGGCAGGAGCCAGGTAAGTGCTTCGATGTCCCTGGACTCAGCACAGCCACGGGGCTTTGATCCCCTTGACGTGGCACCTCAAGCTCCGCCCCGCCGTGAGGCCCCACCCGCCGGTACGTCCGACGTGATCATTTCCTTGGTCCCCCTCACCTGGAGTTTGGGCGCGTGGCTCGCGCTTTCCAACCCGTCGCGATGGCTGGTCCTGACCGTCCAACTCAGCTACGCGATTCAGTTTGCCAGGCGCCCGCCCAGGTTCAGCGGCATCCGCTTCACCTCGGTGAAGGGTGAGAACACTGCTACCTTGCGTGCGGAGATCGCTACCCTTCTGTGCAAGGGCGCGATAGAGCCTGTCCCTCCAGCCAAGATGAAGAAAGGATTCTACAGCCCTTACTTCGTACCAAAGAAAGGCGGTGGGTTACAACCAATCCTGGACCTGCGAGTACTGAACCGGGCTTTGCACAGACTCCCATTCAAGATGCTGATGCAAAAGCACATTCTAGCAAGCGGCCGGCATCAAGATTAGTTTGCGGCGGTAGACCTGAAGGACGCGTACTTCCACGTCTCTGTCTTACCTCAACACAGACCCTTCCTGCGGTTTGCCTTCGAAGGCCAGGCATACCAGTACAAGGTCCTCCCCTTCGGCCTGTCCCTGTCCCCTCGTGTCTTCAGGGAAGGGAAGTGGGCATCCGCATCCACACCTATCTCGACGACTGGCTGATCCTAGCGCTCTCGAGAGTTACTGTGCGCACACAGGGGCCGTGTGCTTCGGCACCTCAGCCGACTGGGGCTTCGGGTCAACTGGGAAAAGAGCAAGCTCTCCCCGGTTCAGAGCATCTCTTTTCTTGGTTTGGAGTTGGACTCAGTCTCGATGACAGCGCGCCTCACAAACGAGCGTGCACAGTCGGTGCTAAACTGTCTGAAGGCGTTCAGACAGAGAACAGCGGTTCCACTGAAACACTTTCAGAGGCTCCTGGGGCATATGGTATCCTCAGCAGTGGCCACACCGCTCGGGTTTATCCATATGAGACCGCTTCAGCACTGGCTTCAGACTCGAATCCCGAGATGGGCATGGCGCTGTGGAACACATCATGTGACCATCACGCCGGTCTGTCACCACCTCTTCAGCCCTTGGACTGACCTGGCATTTCTACGGGAAGGGGTTCCCCTAGAGCAAGTCTCCAGGCGCGTCGTGGTTACAACAGACGCCTTCAAGATGGGCTGGGGTGCCGTATGCAATGGGCACACAGCCACCGGCTCCTGGACTGACCCACGGCTGCGTTGGCACATCAACTGCCCAGAGTTGTTGGCAGTACTGCTCGCCCTGTGGAGGTTTCGGCCATTGATCCAGGGCAAGCACATGTTGGTCCGGACGGACAACACAGCGATGGTAGCATTCATCAACCGCCAAGGCGGTCTACACTCCCATTGCATGTCACAACTCGCTCGCCGTCTCCTCCTCTGGAGTCAGCAGCACCTCAAGTCGCTACGAGCCACTCACATCCCGGGCGACCTCAACACTGCAGCGAACGTGCTGTCACATCAGGTTACCCTCAGGGGAGAGTGGAGACTCCACCCTCAGGTGGTCCATCTGATTTGGAGTCGATTCGGTCAAGCACAGGTAGACCTGTTTGCTTCCCGGGAATCCTCCCACAGCCCGCTTTGGTACGCCCTGACCAAGGCACCTCTCGGTATAGACACGTTGGCACACAGCTGGCCCCCTGGACTACGCAAGTATGCGTTTCCCCCAGTGAGCCTACTTACACAGACCCTGTGCAAGGTCAGGGAGTACGGGGAGCAAGTCATCCTAGTAGCACCCTACTGGCCCACCCAGACATGGTTCTCAGATCTCACGCTCCTCATGACAGCCCCCCCCTCAGCGAATTCTCCTGAGGAAGGACCTTCTTTGAGGAGGCAGACCCAGCCTTGGCGTTGCTGTGTCCGGTGCGAGCTTTACACATCTATTTGGATCACATGCAGAGCTTTAGAAGCTCCGAGCAGCTCTTTGTCTGCTTTGGTGGACAGCGGAAAGGAAGCGCTGTCTCCAAACAGAGGATCGACCACTGGGTCATTGACGACATCACGATGGTATATCAGGCTCAGGCTGTGCCACCCCCTGCGGGGTTATGAGCCCAATCTACCAGGAGTGTGGCAGCCTCCTGGGCCCTGGCCAGTGGCGCCTCTTTGTCAGACATCTGCAGAGCAGCGGGCTGGGCAGCACCCAACACCTTTACGAGGTTATACAATCACCGGGTTGAGCCGGTCTCGTCCCGAGTAGTGGCAGGCACGAGCAGGTAAGTTCCGGGACAACAGGCCGGGTGTACCGCTTGCGCATAGCACCTGCTGATAACTGCTGATCTCCTGGGATTTTCACGCAGAGTCTCAATAATGTACTCAGAATGGTTCCAAAAACAAAAACATCCAGTGAGAAATGCCTTGTTGATGAGAGAGGTCAACAGAGAATGGCCAGACTGGTTCCAACTGACAAAGTCTAAGGTAACTCAGATAACCGCTTTGTACAATTGTGGTGAGAAGAATAGCATCTCAGAATGTTGTCGCTGTTTTGGCGGCACAAGGGGGACCTACACAATATTAGGCAGGTGGTTTTAATGTTTTAATATATATATATAAACACTCGACAGCATAAAATGCTTGAGAAAATCATGCATCAGTCCAAACGCAACAGCCAGCATTATCTGCCGTTCATCTGAAGCACGTTTTACAATTTCTGGTGTCTCTTGGCCAACATCCGCTTCAGACACTTGAATAACTTGAGAAAAAAACAAAAGTTAATGGGTTCACAGGTTGGACAGTGCAGACTCATTGGCTTTTTACCAGCATGTCAGTTTTCACGAGATTATAACCAGGGGTTATTTTTACAGGGCGTTTTATTGCAGGTAAAATAGTCTACGAGATCATCTTTATCGGCGCGGGAACGTGCAGTCTGTAAAAAGTCTTTTTCCCTATGTCCCCATATAAACTAAGATCCAGCATATGTGATCCTCACAGGAACAGCAGAACATAAAGTATACTTGGTTGAAAGTGTCAGTCTTTGTTAGCTTTTACGCAAACTTCCGTGGCATTTCGGGAAATAACAGCAGATGAGTTAAAGATAATTGGAAAATCAAATTTACAAAATCAGTATTATGTATACAGTATACATTTTCTCAAACTTAATTTTACGAATGCATAATGCATTTATTTAAAAGGGAAAAATACTGTTTTAGTGAATAATTTACCAAGGCAAATAATTGATAAATAAAAAGCAAGTTGTTTTTTCGTTTTCCGTTTTTTTATTTCAAAACTGATATGGAATGAACGGAAGAGACACGGATTAAGATGCCTGTGTAGCTTTATACTGCAATACAATCTACCAGCTTCAGTGAACTATTATTACTGTTACAGTATTACTGTATTATAACTAAAATGTACCTAAACACCAAACAATAATGAATTATACTATTTACACAGAAAGTGAATCTAAACCTTTTCTTTCAATTTGTTTACCATTTCCTCAATTGCACCATTCAATATAAGTCAAGTAAGCATTTCTGCTCACCACCGCGGCACCACCTGAGGGGTGCGCATAGAAACCATAGAAAAAGACTTAGAGGCTGTTCAGACCGAACACATTCTTGTGCTAAAAAAGCAAGACACATTGCAACGAATAGAGCAGAACACAGTTTTTTTAACAGTTGAATTATTTTTAAATGGCAAATGATCTAAAAAATGTGTCACTCCTGCACGAGGACGCAAAATGTGTTTGGTGTGAACGGCCCCTTATTCAGATGACACAGCACCAGTTGAAGTTTCTCAGAATTACCTCTCAAAAAAGTAGCCATTTTAACATTTTTGTTTGAAATGATTGTAGGTAAATATCCACATCATCCAGCGATCATTTTGATCTCCGTGTTCTTAAAAATTCAAATATTGTTTTACTGATTGAGAAACCACTGCAAATGTTTTAGTGAGCAGTCCGAACTAATCAGGACAGAGTAGCGAATCGATTCAGACCTTTTTGCTAATCCGTTTGGCAAATTCACTGAAAAGAACCGACTCAAAAGAATGATTCATTGGTTAATCGTGAATCACTTGTTCTGATTCTACACAGCCGAAAGAAATTTGGGACACACGTAATTGCTGATATTGTCTGTCAGAGAAATGTTATTCAGATAAGTCGAAGCGCTAATGGTAGGCTATATATTTTGTTGGACTCGACTGGTCTCAGGGTTAAGTCCGAGTCCACGCTTGTTCGAGTCTGCGTCAAGACCAAGTCCAAATGCTCCAGAGTCCATGATAAGACCAAGACTATAAAAATTTGGTTCGAGACTAAGTCTCGAGTTCTACAAGACTGTGAAACAGTATCTAATATGCAATGATAAAAGTATCAAACATGTTGATGCCCTCACTACATTGCATATTTAATTTAGCAAGTGCTGTCCAGTTCATAATAATTTGCTGTTTCCAACATAATCCTTGTATATTAACACAAAGTTGAATGTGGTGTAACATAGGTTCACATTAAGCGTAAAATCACTTTACTGTGTTCTCTGTCTCTTATCTCCATGACAACTTATGACAAACATGGGCACAATTAGATTATAATGATTGGCTCCAGTCAGCATTACATATTATGATGTATGATCATATTATAACATGCATATCTCTACTGAAATCTATACCTTCATTTGGCGTCTTATCACTTTGTTTTAGAATATGGTTATAACATTTGAAATTGCACAAAACACACAATTATGCCTCTGTCTCACCACTATCAGCGGTTCAGCAACATTAGGTGACATTTATAGGTTGATAGCAAATGATAATGCCCTGTGATGTAATATTCTGAAGTATCAACAATCATAACATCTTTATGTTGCCATTATGCAGTTTCAAGGTTTATTTAAGGTCTTTTTTCTTTTTCTTGTCTTTACTATTATCCCCTCTTTGTCTTTCTTGATAAATTGATTAGCTCTGCTACAGAACATTGAGTATATTACACAGACATGTTCTTACTTTATACTGTTCAAAGCTTTTCGTAATTGTGCCCATCTTCATCTTCTGACACCCTAATATGCATTTGACTATAAACCTTTAAGAGCCCACTGAAAATGAGTTCTTAAGGAGAAACTTAAATTAGCTGCTAAAACCTCTCGTGACATTCCCCTTTCCATTCTAATTTCCTTTAAAACTATTTTACAGTTACATATTTTGACAGACAGACAGCTGAAGACACAGAAAGACAGACAGATAAACAGACAAACTGGAAGGCTATGGAAAGAGATCATTCTTTTGTTTGTTTCATGCATTTGTAATTTGGTCGTTTTTTGTAATTATAATAATAATAATAATAATAAACTTTTATTTTGTATAGCGCCTTTAAAAGTGGCTTCTCTAAGTGCTTTACATAAGTAAGAACAACCCAAAAACAACAAAATACACATAACCATAGAATAAAAATACACACATTTACAATAAAAGTGAATCAAACACTACGTCAACATAAAACATCGACTGAAAGCCAACTTGAAAAAATGGGTTTTTAGGCAAGATTTGAAAATACCAAGAGACTTTGACTCACAAATGTCAACTGTAAGTAAATTCCACAGCCTAGGAGCGTAATTTAAGAATGCCCTATCACCCATGAGCGCATGCGTGTTTGAGGGACTACTTAAAGGCCATGCTGAGACGAACGAAGGTTACGCTTTGGAGTATAATTAATTAGAAGGTCTGAAAGATCATTAGGAGCCAGACCATGAAGAGCTTTATATGTAAGCATGAGAACTTTAAAGTCGACCCGATACTTAACAGGGAGCCAGTGCAAGGACTCCAAGACTGGGGTAATATGTTCACCTGTTTTAGTCCGAGTTAAAATCCTGGCTGCCGAGTTTTGGACATACTGCAGTTTAATTAAGGTAGACTCTGAAACTCCAGCAAGGAGTGTGTTACAGTAATCGATGCGTGAAAATACAAATGTATTGATCAACTTTTCAGCTACAGAAAAAGATAGAATTGGATGCAACTTTGCAATGTTTCTGAGATAAAAGAATGATGTCCTGACTGTATTTTGCACATGAGGTTCATACATCAGAGAAGAATCAAAGATCACACCAAGATTCTTCAGTTTTCCCTGAAACTCAAGTACAGAGTCATCAGTAACCAATGGTGTCGGACTAGCATTACAAAGCTGATGATGGGTGCCAAGCAACATCACCTCGGTCTTGTCACTGTTTAAACAGAGAAAATTATTGGACATCCAGATTTTTATCTCAGAAATACATTTGGAGAGGAATGTTTCAACTTTGTTTTGACCATGCATGGAATGTATATAAATTTGCGTATCATCTGCGTAAAAATGATAGGTAAGATCAAGAGATCTTAGGAACTGGCCTAACGGGAATAAATAGAGGCTGAAAAGTAGGGGACCCAGAATGGAACCCTGAGGGACACCAGTGTATACTAGACCAGTCTCAGACCTGTGCTCACCCAAAATAACAAACTGTCTACGCTCAAAAAAGTAAGACTTGAACCAATTCAAAACTGTCCCAGAAACACCAAAGACTAAGTAAAAGATTATGGTCAATAGTGTCAAATGCAGCACTAAGGTCAAGGAGGATAAGGATCGAAGGAGTTCCTGCATCAGATGCCATTAATAAGTCATTGGTGACCTTAACCAGAGCCGTTTCTATACTGTGGAATTTCCGAAAACCAGACTGAAGTGGATCAAAGAGATTATTGACAGTGAGATGATTGTACAACTGAGTGGCAATGACACACTCTAAAAATTTTGCCAAAAACGGGAGATTAGAGATGGGACGGAAGTTATTTAGATTATCCAAAGCAACGTTTTGCTTTTTTGCAACTGGAGTAACAGCAGCAATTTTTAATGCGGCAGGAATGACACCTGTGCACAGCGATTCATTGATTATATTGAGCACCACCGGGCACAAGTAATCAAAGCAAGACTTGAATAGATTTGTAGGTAAAGGATCTAGTATGCAAGTGGAAGTTTTCATACCTGATAATAAAATAGCAAGTGCAGCATGATCAAGCTGCAAAAAAATTGAAAAAGGAGTACCTGAAAAACTAATGATGGAATATAAGTGAGGCAGGTGATGAGAGAATTTGTTTACCGGATGTTAGCAATTTTAGAATAAAAAAAATTAAGAAAGGTGTTACATAACTGATGAGAAGCAGTCAAGATGTTGGCATCATTGACTTTGAAGGGTCTATTTATGGTTTGAAAAAGATGGATTTCGTTGATTATCCACAATGATATCTGCAAAATAAGAGGATCGAGCAGTTTCAATTTCTCCTCTGTAGTCACTCAGTGAATTTTTCCACGCCAGATAATAACTATTCAAGCCAGATAGATGCCATTTTTCTCCATTCTATGACAATCTGCTTTCACTGAGTGCAGATTGTCATTGTACCATGGAGCGGAACGAGTATGCAAGATTTTACATGACTTTAGGGGGGCAAAGGAATCCAAATTAGTAGTAAGAGCATTATTTAACTGTAGTATTTGTTCTTCCAGCTGGATGGGGTATAAAGTAATTCTAACCATTCTTACAGTATATCAGAGAGACATTAAACCCCAGAGAGTTCCGAATGTAAATGTGGAATTTTTAACCTGATAATCTATAGTGCAGTGTTGTAAGAACAAAAAACCCTTGGACACTCAAATGACAAACAAGTTAAAATGACACTTAAAGAACATGAAGCTTACTTGGACAAAATCGATCATGTTGAGCATTGCTAGAAAGAAACAACTAATGAAACAACACTTTAAATACTAATTGTTATCTCAAATTGTAAAAAATAAATAAATAAATATTTAAAAAAAATAATAAAAGTTAACAAGCTTATTTTTTTTTACTATTCTTACTAGGAATCATAACTCTAATATACACTATCTAATACGTTCTTTGAACTTTGGCTTCGAGTACAACTAACTCAGAATTATCAAGTACAAAATTGTGGCTGTGTGGAACACCCATAAGCCCTTGCGCTTGAATAAATTAGGTACTGTATGTTTGGTGAAAACAAAGGATCTTATGTAGGTAAATAATTGTTATTTAAAAATATAGTTTTCATTCTTGTGACTGTTTTGTTGTAGCTGGTTGATAGTTGTGATTTGTGTGAAGTCACCATTAGGGTGATTAGTGTTACCTCTGGTGAAGCTGGAGACTGTAAAATTTATGCCTTTCTTCTTAATTTAACTTTTACAAAAGTGCAAATTTATGCGCACTAAGAAGTACTGAGGTGAATCCAATGTGCCATACTTGCTAACTGAGATTCCAGTCATAATTTCCCTTATAATGTGTAAGACGTGCTATAACTTAATATAAATAATTTCATAAAAACAATGATACTTTAATCACAGGAGAGTTACAGTTAGTTTACTTGTAACAAGTTAATGTTGCTTAAAATTAAGTTCAGTTTACTTGAGCTAAATAAGTATGTTTACTTAAAAAAGCATGCAAACCTACTGTCTTCTAAAAATCTAAGATCAACTATTAGATTTTACAGTGAAGAGTTTAATCACAGGTTCAAAACATGGACAAAAATGCATAATTGATAAATGTCTGGATAAATAACATATTGATAAATGCCTGTCTGGAAACATATTCTTTTTGCAGTCAACTACAACAGTGATGGTCAAAAGACATTTACAAAACAGGCACTGTTTGCAGACATTGCTCGACACGAGTGCTGTATACTGATAATACATTGACATATGATCATTTACGTCGAAATCACCGGGGAAAGATAGCATGCGTCACGCACAGAGCCGCAGATGAGCCGAAACTGCACACACTCCTTTTCGTTTTTAAGCAAGCACTCAGTGCTGATTCAGACAGGCTTAAAACAATAACTAAAGCGATTGGGGTGTTCATTGCCAGTGATATGTTTCCCTACTCCACTGACGAAGATGTGTGATTTCCGCGTATGATTAAAACACTCGAGCCGCGTCACAACATCCCTTGTATCCATTTTAATAGCAAAGTTCCTTCTATAGTGATGTACAGCTTCCGAATATTGAATATATGTGCAGTAGAGTTTGAAATGCATTTTATGTTGATGCATGTAGCGTAATAGTGCAGGTATTATGTTAAAATGTTGCTTTAGTAATTAGAGAAAATGTTTTTTTAGTTAAGGACCCTGACGAAAATTAACCATGGTTTTACTATAGTAATATTGTAGTAACCATGACTGCTGTCACCATGATTTTCTTTGCAGAAATTGTGGTTTTGATACAATTAACCAAGGGCATAGATTTGGCTTGAACATTGTGTGTGTGTGTTGTGTGAAGAATTACATGTTTCCATTGATCATTGTATAAATACTGGGGGGTTGTACTTGCTTGTTTTGATTATTGGGGGGAGGGGGGGAGGGGGGGGTGTTACCTCCCTCACATCCCCCCTGGAATCTATGCCCCTGCAATTAACAATGGTTTTACAACAGTAATACTGTAGTTTCCATATAGTAACCATGATTATACTATATATTGTAAACATGTCAGTAACCATGTTGATTTTGTGGTTACTATGTTTTTACTACATATACCATAATTAATCTGTGGTTACTGTAAAACAATTATTTTTATTCAGGGCAAACCTGTTGAAGTGTTTTCTCACAAATAGAGTATTCTTACTTTGGATTTGGAAGTAATATTTTTTTTTTCTGTACATTGCAAATAACGAACCGTACCGAAACTGTGACCTTAAAACCGTGATACAAACCGAACCGTGAGAAATTTGAACCATTACACCCCTAGTATGTAGAGACATTATAGATATACAGTACAGTTTAGAATCAGCCTTACAAGAGATTGAGCTGTATGACATCAGCAAAGTGGGCAGCAGATACTGGAAGTTATAAAAACACGTGGACAGTAACTGCAGGAGAGAACTCACTCCCTTGGGCAGGGAGAGAGAAGAAGGAATATACAGAGAGAAATGTGTGTGGTTTTATGGATGAGAGAGGGAGAGAGAGAGTGAGAGAGGTTTAGAAACAGGCAAAACCAGAGAAAGAGTGTGTTTGTGTGTGTTTGTGTTCTGAGTGGGCTTTTCTTCTGCTGTGAATCTCCTCATTGTTATGCAACTCACAGAGCGAGAGACTCACCCTGGACAGGATAGCAAAGTGTTTTGGACACTCTCTCTCTCTCTCTCTCTCTCTCTCTCTCTCTCTCTCTCTCTCTCTCTCTCTCTCTCTCAATCTCACACACACACACACACACACACACACACATACATACACACCAATGCAGACACCTGGGGTTTAAGGCTGTCTCTTTTCAGAACTTGTATAGAAATGTATACACACAAGTTAAAGGTATAGTTTACCCAAAAATGAAAATTCTGTCATTATTTATTCACCTTCATTTCGTTCAAAACCTTTATGACTCTTTTTATTCCATGGAACACAAAAAGAGTTATTCTGCATGGTGTTCTGGCTATTTTTCATACAATGAAAATAAATTGGTCAGTAGCTGTCAAGCTCCAAAAATGACAAAAAGCACTACAATCATAGTCCATATGACTTGCAAGTCTTCTGAGACCATGCAATAGCCTTAGCCCTAAAATCTCATTTGCATTTGTGCAATTTAAAATATGGTGTGTCAAGATGCATCGCTCAAAACGTCATTGGTTCTTGTGTGTCTTATGATCATTACCTACGTGAGCCTAATCTTCATGCACCAAATTTAAATATGCATAAGCACAAATGAGGTTTTAAGTTTTCAGAGAATAACAATTTCAGTCTGCTTCTAATAAAGTTATATGGCTTCAGAAGAGTTGGAATATAGCACAGAAGTATGGTAAATAGAATACTTTTATGATGCTTTTGGAGCTTGTCAATATATGCTTTCATTGCCTGTGTTCCACAGAAGAAAGGAAGACTAACATGTTTGGAACGACTTGAAGGTGAGTAAACAAAGGCAGAATTTTCATTTTAGGGTGAACTATTCCTTTAACTGAAGGTGTTCCTAAAGCCACTCAGCCCACCACAGTCGTTTTTCACAGGGTCTTGAGACGGACTTTAGGACCAGGGAGAGTTCTCCCTCAGCAGCGAGCGCATACAGAGCGTCTTGAAGAGGAAACCCCCACAGGAGCTCTCGCTGCCGGATACCTGAGACATCTCAAATCATCCCCTTCCTCGCGCCGCATCTGACCGACAAGCGCACGGCGCGCCACGGAATGCGCAGAAGCGTCCGACTCTCCGCTGGATGAGGGCGCGCGGTCAAGCCATGGGTCCCCCTTCTTCATCTTTGAGTTCTTAATGCATTGTGATGTCAAAGTCTTAGAGACCCCTGGAAACCCTTTGAATTCGTCATACGGCAACGTCTGTGCTGGAATAAACTCTCAGCTGGTGAATACCTCTCTCTTCGGATGGATGATTTGGTCAGATTCCTCCTTCATCGTGATGCGCGCTCATTTTGTGTCCATGTGTCTTACTGACTGACCGCGGATACATTTTTGGACGTGGGCTGACGGTAAGCTTGTGTTAGTTACCCGTGCGAAGTTTAAAGTGTGTGTTTTTGGAGGTTTCGTGGCGATGCGGGGGTGGCGAGTTGATCTGCTGTGGCTCGTGAAGATGCCAGTGTATATGTGAACCTTTACAAGATATCACAATCATCTAATCATTTGTGGAGTTTGATGCTCAAACTATGTCAACTCATTTTCACTGTTAAGGTTCAATTCTAGAGTGAATTTCGAGAAACCTGTCAAGAACATAACCGGATCATATTTCATCCCAAAATCAAAAGAAAAATATTTAAAGCAAAAGCAAAATTATATTTTGCTTAAAGAAAATGAAGGCTAATTAACATTGTGTCATTTTCCTGACAATAAATCACAGCCCCCTCCCCATTCTAATTACTGCAATGCGAAAAAATATTTTTTAAATCCTAGAGTATTTATTCATCATGGTGGTATTTGCTGTACTGCCTTTAATTTATGCTGATTTTGAACATTGCGTCTGGAGAGGACGTTTCGTATTACTGTATTACAGTTATCAGAACCTAATAAGAATTTTAACTGGGAATAATTATAATTACAAACAAACTCAAAGTAAATCATCCGGACTTTTTATGATAATGAGAATTTAATGGGAAATATATTTAATCGCCAGCTAAATAGGCTAATATCACAATGCATATAGGCTAGATCTTAATTATTCCAAAAGACTTCATTTTCTTTATACAGAATATAATTTCTTTTTTCTGGTAAATATGTCCCTGACATTACTTCTGTAGATGCCTCTTTAACTATAAGATTAACTATTCAGTTAACACCTCAGTGTGAGCCACGACTTTCCATAAGCGTAAAAAAGACAAGAATTTAATCGTTATCATTACTGACTAAATGAAGGTTTAATATCCCTATAATTCCAGGTGCTCTAGCCTACGTGTGCAAGCCCGCTATTATACCACATTACAATATATGATCTTACATTTTGGTATCTAAACTAAATAATTCTGGAAAACGCAATGTGATGTGTTGCACCATTTGAAATGGTTTGTTTAAAGGCGGTGTTTGCGGGAGTATTGCACCCTCCTGCGATGGTGAGGGGAGAACACACGCACGCACACACACACTGCAGTGGCGTCTGATCACAGTCTGCAAGAGAGGGAGAGAGAACAACAATATGTGCTTACTGGTACAGTTTAGACCTCTCTGAGAGCTTTTCACACTTTTTGAAAATTGTTAACCCAGGGTCATTGTTTTCCCTCGGGTAACTTTCCCCATGTTACCCACTGTTTATACTTGAATTAGTAGTTAATCCTGAGCAGGTTTTGAGGTTCAACACTGTACATTTGTAAACCGTGGGTTAGCATTTTTATTAACGTGTTTACGAGGTTAATAAAGTAACTTATTATTACAACTGCTGGTCTTGAATAGACCTTTCTGCCAAAAATGTGAAACAGTACTGTCTCTTTATCACTCCAGAGGGCAATTTTCCACAGCACGTGTAAGTTACTCTAACAATACAGTTGGCATGAGTTTTTAATGAGACAAGTGTTGTTTAGTTTAAGATTGGTTGCCTGTTGCTAAACAGCTCGCCTTAACATTTTTGCACCACTTTGTATAACTGTATATCTTTGGCTCCAAAATGTAGCAGGACTTAATATAACCCCCTTTTAAAATGACACATGTGAAATTTCGCTTAACCAAGGGTTAAAAGAGGCCTTAACCTTGGGTCAAAAATACATTAACCAAGGGTTAAGCATAGTGAAAAGCCTTAAAGGGATAGTTCACCCAAAAATGAAAATTCTCTCATTATTTACTCACTCTCATGCCATCCCAGTTGTGTATGACTTTCTTTCTTCAGCAGAACACAAAGATTTTTAGAAGAATATTTCAGCTCTCTAGGTCCTCACAGTGCAAGTGAATGGTGACAAGACCTTTGAAGCTCTAAAAATCACATGAAGGAAACATAAAAGTAATCCATATGACTTTAGTGGTTAAATCCATGTCTTCAAAAGTGATATGATAGGTGTGGGTGAGAAAATGTAAGTAATCTTTTTACTTTAACTTTCAAGCAACAAAGGCCTTGTCACCATTCACTTGCATTGTATGGACCTATAGAGCTGATATATTCTTCTAAAAATCTTTGTTTGTGTTCTGCAATAGACAGAAAGTCATACACATCTAGGATGGCATGAGGGTGAGTAAATGATGAGACCATTTTCATTTTTGGGTGAACTATCCCTTTAATGCCGACCTGATTTTGTTGTTTCAATCCCTGTATATCTCCTCTGAGTAATTGTTGCTGTTAGACAATTAAAGTTCCCTGTGTCTCATATGGTTTTTGTGGACGCTTGTGGTCACACAATATAAGATCAATGTGCTCATGTGCCTAGAAAAGAGAACTAAGATTCATGTGAGAACAAACCCAAGGTATAGGGATTAAGCTTATCATGGATGAAGCCCTTCTATACATGTTTATACTATATTGTGGGGACCAAATGTCCCCACAAGGATAGTAAAACCTGAGATCACCTACTTTGTGGGGCCTAGCCAGTGGTTCCCATGAGGGAAATGGCTTATTAAACATATTAAACAATGTTTTTTTTTCTTTTTTTTTTTTCTTTTTTAATGTAGAAATGCAAAAAGGTTTCTGTGAGGGTTAGGTTTAGGGGTAGGGGTAGGGTTAGGGGATAGAAGTTATCATTAGATCTGTATAAAATCCATAAAATGCATGGAAGTCCATGGAGAGTCCCCACTATGATATAAAAACAAGTTTGTGTATTCTATTCTGTTCCAATGAAGACACATTGCAGCCCTCACTTCCCTTATGCCACCTGCAAAAATTCTCAATCTTATGCGTAGGCTTCCTCGTTTTGGTGTGTAATCATCAGTACGAATAAGCCAATATCTTAATACTAATGATGACTTTAGGTTCTTCCCATAAACGTGAGCTAAGAAGACACAGATGAAAAGTTGGCAAAATTGGCTTTGACAGCGCCATTGACTCCTCTTAAAGGAACTGTCACTTTGGATGTGACATCGGGCACTGTGTGTGTGTGTGTGTGTGTGTGTGCGTGCGTGTGTGTGTGTGTGTGTGTGTGTGTGTGTGCACGTGTTTATAAAGAATGCATCTAGTCCCATGGTGGGGCTCTTATTGCCCAGGGTGAATTTGAAGATGGACACACACACACACACACACACACACACACACACACACACTTTATCCCATTAAGCTTTGGAGAGAGGGGACCAAAGAGATCTGGTTAGAGATTGCATGCCATCACCAGAGGCATTTGGATGCCCTGTTAATAAATAAGGCATGTTCTGTCGTGAGTTTATTTTGCCAGGAGCTCCGGTTAGCCACTTGTCGATAAAATCTGTGAAGAAGATCTTGTGAAAACCAGCATGAAACCAATAAGAAAAAAATTTAATTTAATGTGATGTGGCCATTTGACTGTGAGTGGTGCTGAAAGGACAGCTCCCTGTTTGAAGAAGCTTGAATACATCTGTCAGAACGTTCTCTACTCTGATACATCAACAGGTCAATTCGAGACCACGTATCACTTATATGACAAAACCACTGTGACTATTGCCCCTGATCTGTGGAAAGTTATAAGTCATGTATGTGGCACTCAGATAAAAGCATTAATTTGTCATTTTAAGCTTGCATCAGTTTTTCAGAACTTGCTTAAGCAGAATACACACTCTAACTGACCTGCAGACTGTCTTGCTTGTGTAGGGGAAGTCGGAGTAGATAAGGTTACAGTTTCTGAGTCTGTTGCTCTTTTGATTTGAGTTAATTTGGCTGTGATACAGCAGATTTTCCCAACTGTTTTTGTCTTATGTTCCCTCACAGCTCCATCAGTAAGGCTCATGTACTCCTTCATCAACACCAAACCCAAAATTTTCTTTTTAGGTGCTACAACAACTGTGCGTTTTATTCAATTTCACACAAATCACGGGTACTATGGCTGTTTAGGACTTTATAAAACTTATTTCTCGCACTATTACTCACACCATGCTATGTTATTATATCAAAATTGGGATGTACCGATATGGAAATTTTGGCCGTTATGATAACCGATAATTCATTATATTTGGTGGCCAATAGCCGATATATTTGCAGATAAATCTAAATCTGGATATAAATAAAAGCATTCTGTGTTCCTGATTACAAAAATAAAAGGCACAGTTTATAAAGCCACGTCCAGAGCACTTCAAATGAAATCAAACATGTAAAGTGGATAATTGCTTTTTTTAAAACAACTCCAAATGCGGAAAACAAGGAACATGCTAGGAAACATCTAAATCTTTCTTTTCCCATAATCATTTACCAAATGTAGCCTACTTTGTTAAATACAGAAAGTTAGTTAAATACAGAAATGTTACATTCCTATGGCCAACTTTTTTAAAAAATTTAAAGTCTGTTGACTTTATAATTAATTTGATGAGTGAGCTACTTTTATAAAAACAGTGCATTGCACTTAATTCAAACTTGTCAAAAGACCACAATAAGGAATGCAAACAAGTCTCAAACTCACTTTCAACATGATAATATGCTTTTAAATACAAAAATGATAAAGAAACAAAATGCATGTGTGGCATGGATAAGTAAAATGGAGTGTTTATTCAGATCCAGTATGATTTTCTAAAGCAAAGTCTGCTGTGTGCTGAATTGGGAATCACTCCGTATGTTTACATGCACTTTAAAAGTTTGATTTCAGTTGGATAAAAACGATAATTTGTCTTTTTAAAATGTCAGCACTTAAGTCCGACTGAAATAGTACCAATCCAATTTTTGCAAACCGGACTAACAGACCTAGATAATGTGTTTGTACCCCGGATTTGTCCAGCATGTATACATGTTAACAAGACCATGCTCAGAAAGATAGAGTGTATTTGACCTGGAGGTCGAACACAACACAAACAAGTAGGCGAATGCTAGACACATACATTTTTAATAACAATTTGTACCAAAATTAAAGAATGCAAAAAATATACAGAGCTGTAAAGTTTTCCATGTTGTGACAGTTTTATAAATCTTGCTATTGACAAGCTATATAGCAGACTTGTTTTGTTTGGTTTTGCACAAAAGTTAAACTGGAAAAAGTTTACATCAATTCATCAGCTGACGTCCTTCCTTCAAATATTCTATTATGCATTGTGTCATGTATTAAGTATAGATGACAGATGAAGACTGTAGCTTGACTACGCAACAAACCCCCCATGTATGACTGTGTTTTAATGTTGCTATACAACAGCTCTAAATCTTGGATAGGGTTAACTTGTAAAGTTTATGTATAGGTTTGTGTGTGTGAGAGTGCTCACATGTATGAGATATAGTTGCATTGTTTTCCCGGCAAATAAAACACACTCTTGAGACCCCCAGTTTCTAAGGGACCACTTTACTGGGCACAGTATCAATAAGAAGCTTCTCACTATCTATGCATGTGTGTGTGTGTGTGTGTGTGTGTGTGTGTGTGTGTGTGTGTGTGTGTGTTTGTGTGCATAATGAGGAGAGTATGCTGTGGGAAAGCCCTCATTATAAAACAGTTTGAGCTCTCAGGCCATTAAAGTCAAGTTGAGAGAAAGAGATAGAGAGTGAGGAAGTGACTAAAGGATACTCAGGTGCATTGCTAGATGACTGAAACATTAAGCTTATCCTCTATTGTCTTGTCAGTAATGACTACTATTGGAATCCTTTGGGTTGAGGGCTCTTGTCAGCTCTTGATCAGGTGAGGTTTGTGACCAGGGGTTCATGCTAATTGAGTGGTTTCTCAAAAGAATAGTAATCGATTGGTAATAAGAGAAGTGAATGCATTGATTGGGGTTGGTTAGAAGTTGTGGGCCTTTTGGGAAAGTCCATACTGGTTTCCTGTGAAAAGTAGTAACGAGACGATCTTGATGGCATGTGTGTATGCATTGGACTGTATGTTTGGAGCGCACATGTGTAGTGATTGAACAATATGGGTTTTTTAATGGACAATGCCGATGCGGATATCCATAAAGCAGGGTAGCCGATAGGTCGATACAATGCCGATATATCCCACAATTTAATATAGTAAATAACAAAAACATAAAATTCCTAAAAAAATAAAAATAATAAACTCTTACTTAGCAATATATTTACTCAATTTCACACAAAATTTTAACTTTGTAAAAAATAATCTAAAAAAAAATAAAATTGTATTTTTAATAGTAGATAGCAATTTCTTATTTCTGTTTAGTCATCATATTTTTACAATTAATTTCCCTACGAAGAAATTGTTAATATTGTCACGTCGTCATTGTCTTCACTCCTGCCACTTCGTCTTCGTCATCACCCCTCTGTTCATAAGGACTCTTATGTTGACACTGTTATTGTCTTCTGTTGTAGTTTTCCCTAACACTACAATTACCATGATGCACTACCCTCATCACGTCCATCTGTTCCCCATCTTCCACAGCTGTTCACTGTTCCCTCATCAGTCATCTGTGTGAATATATAACCTCTTGTTTCATGCACTCATGGTCAGTTCTTTTTCCTTATGTGTTAATGTTAAGATGTAATGTTAAAGGTGCATATTTAGTTTTTTGTATTCCTCCATGTTGATTGTATCACCTTCCTCGTTTCCATTAAACTAGCCTGCGATTAGATCCATTGCTCTCTGGCCTCATCACTACAAAACATTACAAATATATTAGGAAGAAGGAAATAACAGTACACACAGTAGTCCAGCAAACATGGATGGCATGTGCACATCAACATTACAGAATCAAATAAATTGCACATAAAGTGCATAGTGAATCAGACATTTACTCATAGCACACGTGACGTGCTTTTACTTTGAAGTTGCACTCACGCCCTCGTGCGGATCCAGCATGAGCAGGAATCTCCTGACAGTTTAATTGGCCTGGATCACCTGCTTGGATTGTCACAGACTGACCATCATGATTTGTGAATCAGAGGAACTTTTGATCCTGATTCTGGCTGATAGAATGCATACTTCAGAGGAAGATATTAGATGAGCGATCGACGGGAAGAAAACACTGGATTTTCGTGAGGTTCGTGAATTACATATTTTTAAACGAAATATCTGCATATTTGCAGACGGTATATACAGTAATGGAAGTTTTACTGATATTTGCCTTTTATCATTAGAAAAGAAAGTTAAAAGTGACAGGGAACTGCTGAGGACTGTTAGAATACGTGCTATAGAGGTAAATAAATGAGTGCTCCACAGGATGCTGGATCTGGTCAAGTTGTGTGAGGTTGGTTTATTACATCTGTTTAAACGATATATATGCATATTTGCAGATGGTATATAAAAGAAGTTTTATTGATATTTGCCTTTTATCATTAGAAAAGTTACAGGGAACTGTTGAGGAGAGACTGTTAGAGGAAGATACATGAGCGTTCAACAGGATGCTGGATCTGCTGAAGGTGTATGAGGTTGGTTTATTACATCTGTTTAAATGAGATATGTGTGTATTTTCAGATGGTATATGATATTAGTTTTATTGATATTTGCCTTTTTATCATAAGACAAGACAGTTAAAAGTTACAGGGAACTGTTGAGGAGAGAGTGGGTAAATGAAACAGGTGAGCACTTTAACATTATGTGCTCAAACGCGTCTGCCGCTGCTCTGATATGCGGACCGTTTAATTGACACTGTGTTGCACACCGGTCTATTATTGTAGTAACACGATGGCATGTAACAACAAAACGAACTGTGACTGGTCGTTTACATATCTCATTCGCTTCACATGCAAGCAGGTGATTCTCAGCGCCCTCAAGAAACAAATTGACCAAACGGGAAAATTTATTGGCCAGTGCCGATAAATGCCTCGCCGATATATCGGTCGACCACTACACGTGTAGGTAAGACGGTCAAGTGTCAGAGGCCTCGCACCCCAAATATTCACAAACATTGAGGGAATTTGAGTTTGAAGGATGAACATGCACACAAATAAATAAATGCAATGAGTTTAATGTGTATATATTTGTATACTTTTTGTGTACAATATGCAACCAACTAGCATTGATGCATGCAGCTATGCACACAAACTCATTTACTGCTGGATTTCCTGTTGCAGATGAAGTCTGACATGCAATCTTTCCTAGGGTTTTTTTTCCTAGGGTTTCTTTTCTCTCCCTCTATATTACTGTCACTTTCTCTCTCCCTTAAGACTGTCAGACTGTCAGAACACTTACTGATTCACACAGAATAGTATTGAAACCTGCCGTGTGTATGGCTTGTGTGAATCCGTATGGGTTTGTTTTTGTGGATCCAATTTAATCTCATATGCAAGAATGGTAACAGGGCGCTTGCAGCACAGTGATAAAAATTATTTTCTTAATCAGTATTTTTGGCTTGTTATCCTATAAAATATTTACTTGAGAAGCAAACATTTCTAAAATAATAAGCCTCGTTATCTGAGAATGTATCTATCTTGAATTAAGTTTATTTTTCTTACCCCATTGGCAAATTGTTTTTCTTGTTTTAAGCATAGACCTCACTAGATATTGTTAGATTTACGTTTAAAACTAGAACAAACAATTTGCCAATGGGTTAAGAAAATTCAACTTAACTCAAGATAAATTCTCTGAAAACATACTTAATATCACAAAATATGATCCTGTTTTAAGGATGTTTTAATGTTTGTACTGAAAAACAAGACAGAAATACTGATTTAGAAAATACATATATACTGAGAGAGGGGGCCTCTTCTATATATTCACGCAATATAGTATATTGTAATTTTTCTATATATATTTTGCTTAATGATTTTAGTCACATTTTAGCTTTTTAAAAATTTACAGATTTCACATTCTTTCAATTTATATGACGTCATGAAATCACATTTTTAATAATGATACAAGCTGTTGTCACTGTTTGAAATTTCGTACACATTTTTAACAAAACAATTCACAAGGTAGGAACCTAATAATGAAAATTAGGGTCACGATTGTGAAATTTGGCTGACAATTAATTGTCAAACAAATAATTGCGATTATGATTAATTGCCTGTTTTAGGGCTATGATGATTAATTGTCTGTTTTAGGTGTTTCATGAATATGACGATTAATTACCATACAAACTCACTATATGTGCTTCATGCACACAACAAAGTAATTTATACAAATTTAGCTTGGGTCATATAATAAAATAAGGGTATATGATTTCCTTTTCAGGCTTCAAAAACATATGAATGACAGTCAAATATAAAATTATAAAATGTAAAATAATTAAAATAATATTTTAATTATCAAAATATGTCTAAATAACAAAAATATCTCTCTTATTTGTCCAATTTACATTTGATCCATTGGACTTTTTCAATGTTTTGTTTTATTTAGCTTCTTTTGTAACCCAGCCAACCTGTATAGCTATTATATTATATTATATTATATTATGCAATAGTAAAATATTTCTGCCTTAAATTCTTCACTTTCACACATTATTTTAAGGCTCTCTGATTAACTCACAAGCCCTTATTTCTCGTGAAGGAAGACTTTGAGATTCTGTTTCTTGCATTTTATCATCTCCACAGAAATAGAGCAGGGCATCTCCTCTGTCTCACTGCATGTTATTAACACTGCGGGAATAAACCCACAATGACCATGGACATTTGCCGTTACATGGCCATTAAGTGAAACTGGAGCGCTTTGCGTTCACAAAATTAATACGTTTATACCTTGTTTTATATTTTCGCGGGAGTTTAGCGCAAGCCTCTGTAGACGGCGTGCACATCAGAGCGCTTGAGAAGTGGTTCATCTTCACATGCTCTCAAGAGAGCTGCTCTTGTGATGTCCACGGTGCAGTTCCCTGATATGCTCGGAGTTCAACTGAATGAGACACAAGTGCTTTTTCCTGTGCGCTCATGAGACAGCATGCAGGAAAAGACGAGGCTGAATCCAGCTTCTTAATTACTTTGTATTCAGTAAAAGGGATTCGGTGCTTCGACACTACACAACTCTGTCACTGGTGAGTGAAATGTTAATATTTACTTGCCAGTGGCTAATAACAGACATTTTTTCGTCGCATATTCGAGTGATTTACTCGCAATGTAGAGGGCTGGTCTGGGATTACATGAAGAGACAGAAGCAATTGAGACAGCCTAAAAAGAACTGTGGTGAATTCTCCAAGAAACTTGGCACATCCTATCTGGCAGCAACCAAGAAAAACTGTGTCCAGATGTACCTAGGAGAATTGGGGCTGTTTTAAAGGCAAAGGTGGCCACACCAAATATTGATTTAGCTTTTTTATGTTTACTGGACTTTGTATGATGTTAATTGATAAATGAAAACTATTTTTCATATAATAGTTGGGGCGGCTGTGGCTCAGGTGGTAGAGCAGGTTGGCCACTAATCACAGGGTTAGCAGTTCAATTCTTGGCCCACATGACTCCACATGCCAAAGTGTCCTTGAGCAAGACACTGAACCCCAAGTTGCTCCCAATGGCAGGCTAGCATCTTGCATGGCAGCTCTGCCATCATTGGTGTATGAATGGGTGAATGAGTCACAGTGTAAAGCACTTTGGAACTGTTAAGGTTAAAAAAGCACTATATAAGTGCAGACCATTTACCATATTTATGGCATTATTTTTGAAGACATCCTCACTATGCAACATTTTTCACAAGTGCCTAAAACTTTTGCACAGTACTGTGTGTGTGTGTGTGTGTGTGTGTGTGTGTATGTGTGTGTGTATATATATATATATATATATATATATATATATATATATATATATACACACACACACACACACACACACACACACAGATGAGCCAAAACATTATGACCACTCACAGGTGAAGCGAATAACGTTGCTCATCTCCTAACAAGCCACAAGTCAAGGCCTAGGTAGATTAGAGGCAAACTATCAGTTTTTTTGTCATTGTGTTGAACGCAGGAGAAATGGGCAGAAGGCCTGAGTGACTTTGACAAGGGCCAAATTGTTATGGCCAGACAATGGTCACATGAGCGTCAGAACTGGACCTTGGTCACGTGGACGGCCGTGTACGTGTACGCCATTTACCTGGGGAAGTGATGGCATCAGGATGCACTGTGGGAAGATGACAAGCCGGTGGAGGGAGTGTGATGCTCTGGGCAATGTTCTGCTGGGAAAACCTGTGTCCGGATATTCATGTGGATGTCAATTTGACACGTGCTACCTACCTAAACATCACTTCAGATCAGGTACACCCCTTCATGACAATGAAAATCCCTGATGGCTGTGGCTACTTTCAGCAGATTAATGCGCCCTGCCACACTAAACACATTATTCGGGAATGGTTTGAGGAACATGATGAAGAGTTCATGGTGTTGCCCTAGCTTCTAAATTCCCCAGAGCTCAATCCGATTGAGCATATATAGGATGTGCTGGACCAACAAGTCTGATCCACTGCGCCTCCACCTCGCAACTTACAGGACTTGAAGGATCTGCTGCTAATGTCTTGGTGCCAGATACCACTGGACACCTTCAGGGGTCTTGAAGAGTCCATGCCTCGGCTGGTCGGCGCTGTTTTGGTGGCACGCAGAGGACCAACAGCATATTAGGCAGGTGGTCATAATGTTTTGGCTCATCAGTGTGTGTGTGTGTGTGTGTGTGTGTGTGTGTGTGTGTGTGTATATATATTTATTTTTTATTTTTTATTTTTTTGGTCTTTACAGCACTTCCCACACTTATTTTACTCCTAATTAGCTTTGTTTGTTTCTGTCACACCATTGTTCATTCATTCATTCATTATTGATTTCAGACAGACAGAAAAATTCAACACCTGATCTTTATGTCCACAAAATCTCTCTGTTTTATTCACGTGGCTTGCGGTAGCTGTTTGATGAAAGCCTCATTTTTGTTCTCTCTTATCATTTAACCTTGAAATATAAGCTCACGACAAACGCTCTGGATTCTGAGGCTGACAACCTTTGATGAAATTGGAAATTTGCTCCCATTTTCAATCTTCTCTCCATAGATGAAATGGTGCAGTCATTTACATTGACGAAACTGAGTCAATATCCTAGTCATCAGTAAGAAAAGCAGTCCCATAACGACTATCACAGGAATTCTTAAAGATTTGAATTTAACTAGAAAACTAATTTCCCATAGGAAAACATACTCACAGGAAAAAAATAAATAAACATATAGACAGAATAACTAACAATTAACACTTTCAGATTCATTATTTTTTTAAATGAATCAAATATAGACTTTAGTAATGACAGGCCATAATTAAAATGACATTTGAATGATGCTATACACATCAAGCAATGAGCCACATTGTGTAACATAACAACAGTCTATTAAGATTATACTACACCTTTCAGCCAATGACTTTCAGGTATTTGCCTTCTTTAGTGTGTATGCATGTATGTCACATGGATGGCTTTGTTGGAGTATTTATTCTCTGGAAGTGAAATTATTGCAGTGGGTTGACACCCACAAAATTTTATAATTGCTATGCTATGATTTGTTTGGGTTGGTTATAGTTGTGGCAAAAACCAAAAATGCAACTAACAAAGGGGTCACAATTGGTCACTTCAACATTGTGACTAACGGATATTCCAAAAACAAATAGGCTAAATAACTATAACATCTTATTGTACAAAACTATCAAAGTAAGAAATAAGAAAGGCTTCGATATAAAGTGGCACGAAACCGCTTATGTGCATCCTGAACACAGAATGATGCGCTTCAGTGTAACCAAATGAAATCATTTAATGAATGTCCCGTTGGCTGAATTCAGTACAATGGCAGTACATACATAGTGACTTATTGTAATGCTTAATAAAGCACCCAAAATGTTATAAAAGTCCATGTGACTTATACCAAGTCTTCTGAAGCCATATGATCACATTTTATGATGAACAGACTGTAAAATAAGTCATTGCACTCAAATGAAATAAAGTACAAAAACATTTAATTGGTTATTGTTGTTTATGGACTTTATAAATTATTTGATTTGAAAGTGATTTGAGTGTTTTTACACTTTTGCTGGAACGCAATGGCGAAACATTACTAAATTATTGGCAATTTTCAATCACAAGTCATTCTCGCAAATTTGACAAAACCTTATGCGCTAGCCATCTAGATAACGTTACCATGGCGGCAAGTTTAAACAACACAGTTTGCTAAATCAATTTTCAAACATTCCGATAAGGTGACAATGATAGTTTCCTCAACTGGCCCAAACGTTCCTACACTGCCCCCATGCAAGCAGGCCATCCTTATTGTTGAGCCCTGATGTGTACACTAACAAGTAGAGATGTTTCAGTCTATTAAATCCAAGGATTGGTAACTGACATACAATGATAAACATCCATTTAAACATCCTTATCTAGTTACCACAATCGACTGGAAAGGTCATCGAAATTCAGAGGTCAAAAGGTGCACACCTTTCATCATCAAGTCATGTCGGACATAATTTCAATTGAAGACCTTTCATGCACATAGCTCTTTTCTCTCCATTTACTGTTCGTTATCTTTGCTGTTCCTTTGACCATCTATTGTTTTCTGACTCTTAACTGAGAATGAGTTTGTCTTGTGAGAGGATTAGTGGTGCTGTGTGTCTGGAGGTGGTGTAGGAGAGCAGTAATACTCAATAATTAATCACCATCAGCTGCTCGAAGCATGGAAGAGGACTCGGGGGTCCCTTGTTAGCCGCGGCCGATCAGTGAAGTGTGAACAGTCTGCAAGCTGCTTAAACCACATACACACACACACACACACACACACACACACTTGATCAATATTCTGAATTTCATGAATTCATTTTAGGGGCACACAAGAACTGTTACATGTGTGTTATTTGACTTTTTCATGATGGTGATGTATGTTCACTGCAGAGCACCTTGTGGCAGAATGATCCGCCACTCTGGCCCGTCATTGTCGCCCCGCCTCTTTGGGCCGCCCTTCAGCCAGGCTCACGACGGGAGTTGGGCGGGAGAGTGAGAAGAGGTGCATAATTAATAAGCCTCGTTTGGTCAGCAGTGAATGAAGCACACCTGATGGGGATAATGCTTCATTACTGCTGTCTTTAAAACGCAGTGCACACCTCTTCTCGGGGAGCCGGCTTCAAATCTCCATGTGTGCACACACTGGCTTCCTCACACGCCCAGGACCAGAGCTGGGAGGGATCGGATGAGTGGACGCGCTGCCGGACCCATTCTTTGGACCTCCGGATGCCGTAATGAGTTGCCGGGGGTGAACTGCTCACATTGCCGCCGACGGGCTAGATGCCGGGCCGCCTTCCCCTCACGCTTGCACCGGGCCTGGGAAGACAGGCCGCCAGTGACGCCGCCGCCCCACATGCCATGGACTTTGGAGGGGAGCATGAGCGGCCGACTGACTCAGCCCGTGCCTGGGCTATCCTACCCCACCCCTTTCACGGAGCCCCGTTCACCGCGAGGATGCCAGATTCCCCCTTTATTATGAACACTATTCCCTCTTGGACACTGATTTTCCCTTTTGGACATTTTACGTTTATTATTATTTCCAATAAATGCCTCTCCGAGGCTTGACGCCACACCCACTGTGTCTTCTGCTCACCCTGCCACAACCTTTAGTCAAGATTACAAGTGCACTAACAAGTCAACATCATAAAAAAATCTTTCCAGGCTCTATTTTTGAGTCTATATTTATTGTTTCTTATTTCCTTCCCTTGCACTCAGTCACACACGCGCACACACACACAAACACTTTATGCCCCCGAGCATATTTGACTTCGACTCTGATATTTGGCACGAGGAAGCTGGAACTGCCACAATAAATAATGGAGTCCACAAAGACCAGTGTGGTCTTTATCTTCTTTTTCATTCTTTCACAAACACAACTGCACACCTACAGCAACACACACACACATATATATACATGTCTATTTGGCTCTGTTGTGAACTGTCATATATGTAATGGCTGAATATAGATGCAGCTCTGGTTGTCCTTGAGTCATTTGTTATGCTGTCTCGTAAGTGTGTGTTGTTTGTGTGTTAACGGAGTGTGTGTATCTCGGTTCATAACGCAGCACTCTTCCTCCAGGGGCACTGTTATATTTACCGCATGGTAAATGTGTTGACTGTCAGGCCTGGAGATGTGGAGAGTTTAAATTGGATTAAATCATAAAATCGGCACATCAATCATTCACAGCTGGGCCATCCACCACATGTGTGTGAGCACCATGACATGTGTATGTGGATATTAGCTCCAATGAGAAATGGGAAAGACCTTCTCTGTATGTCTCTCACTGGATGGTGATTGAATTGCCAGCAGCAATGAAGAAAAAAAAAACAAGGCTCATAAAGTGATTTGATCTAAAAAATGTTAATCGTAGCAGATTGTAAAATAGGGTGACTGTATGACTGGTGTTTGCTAAGGAAAGTATCTTTTTTACTGTTGCTTCTCTTGCAATGCTTATTATTGCTTATTCTTCACCCCCTTAACCGTTAGTCTGAAATATCGCTGCATTACCCATCCATGAACACCTGTAAGTGCCTTGAATATTTTAACTAGATTTTTACTGTATGTTTTGTTCTTGTTCTTTGTCACTTTTCTGGTTGGTCTAAATTATGGTGCCTTTTATTTATCTTACAAGCCATTTTACAATATTGAATATCCTCAAAAGGCTAAAAATATAATTTTATTATCTACATTTTTTACTTGTATCACCCAGCCTTAATCACCATTACAGTTTAATTGAACATATTGATGTGGTGTTACAATGTGATGACTAAATATGCTTTTTTAAATCTTTTTTTTAAATTCTGTTTTCAATTTGCATTATGAAGTGTTATAATGTCCTTAAATAGAATTCCCTTAAAAATGCTGCACTAGGAGTGGGCATTCAGCAAAGACATGAAAACGTATCATTGTTTGTACTTATTTAAGCACACTGGGGGGAATTGATTAAGAATGATTTGCACGTGGTAAAAGTGCTTTTTAATTGCACACGTTGTTTGCGCTGGTTTAGTGCCCAATTCAGTAAAGGAATTATGCAGATTAAGAAACATGGTGCAATTCCGATTTTGCAAGCCAGTTATGAACGCTTTATTGCGGAGGATGCAACATACAGTATTTCAGGTTATAACGCTCTTCTCCATTATTGTCAGGGCCGAGGCTCGAACCTGGGTCGGTGGTGTAGGTGCTGAAAACACTACACGTGAGAGTGAGTTTATTAATAAAATCCAAGTAGATAAAAAAAATATATAAATATACAGTATATAATCCAAAAGGGAAGTAGGGCAAGCAGAGGCAACGAGTAGTCCACATAGCAAATATATATATCCACAGAAATAATCCAACAGAGAAATCCACAGGGAAAAATTTTATTCCACAGAGAGAACTTGCATAGAACAATACACAGGGCAAAAACACAGGAACAGTGACACAGGTAGCTTGTCTTAGAATGAACTAAACACCAAGCACTGAAGCAAGGGAACAAACCAACTTAAATACACAAAAGGGAGGGAGACACAGGTGACAGCAATAATGATAATTTTGCACAGGGAAAATACTAAAGTTAGACCATTGAGATCCTCAAGTGGCTAAAACAAAGAACAAAAAGTGCAAAATACTGACAATTATTTGGCCATCGTTATTTACTGAATTTCTACTGCCATGATCAATAGAAACGGTACAGAAACATCTGTTTTAAATCAAATTCAGTTTACCGCCCGCTTTCCTCTAGTAGTAATAGAGCGATGTATATTACACCTGGCAAATAGCACTGAGTTTTGTGAATGAAGTGCAATCTATAATGAGCCTGATTTACATAGAATATGGCATGTTTGTTATGACACAAACATGCCATGACATAACTGTTCTATGAAGTCAACATGTCAAAAATTCAAAATCCTCGGGCTCTGGAGATATTAAAAGACACTTACGTGCTCAAGCTGATACCTCAGACAGGGCCGCAGACCAGGGACTCAGTTTGGATGGTGTGGCGGGAGAAATTCAGCGGCAACTGTCGAGCATGTCTGTAATGCTGGCGAAAGTCGTCACAGATTTGGAGGATCTTGCTGTATTACAGCGAATGAGGCAAAATTCTCTGAGCACGTTACAAGAATCGGAGATGTCGAGAAACGGATCAATTATCTGCTAATCCGCTAGTGACCAAGACAGACTTGGAACACATTCGGGAAAAGCTGGAAGACCTTGAGAATCGTAATCGGCGAAACAACATCCGAATTGTTGGAATTCCTGAGCATGAAGAAGGACGAAATATGGTGAAATTCCTAGACGAGCTCTTTCCGAGTCTGCTCGACATAACAGGCCATAAGCTGGAAATCGAACGAGCTCACAGAGTCCCGGCTCGGAGATCGGCTGAGGGAGACAGGCCCGATCAATTCTGGCCAAATTTCTGAGATCATGCGATAAAGATCTTGTGTTGTGTGAGGCGAGGAGCAAAGGACAGCTTTCTTGGAAAAACCACAACATTTTCTTGTTTTGGGACTTTGCGGATTCGACAAGAGAGAAACATGATCGATTCATGGAATGCAAGAAACTCTTACATTAATGGAAGATCACTTTTGCACTGATGTTTCGAATTGAGAATAGATACCAAGGATGGCCGCAAAATATTTACATAAGTAAATTTTTGCGGCCATACTTGGTATCTATTCTCAATTTGGCCGGAAACATCAGTGCAAAAGCGATCTTCCATCAATGCAAGAGTTTCTTGAAGGAATGATACTACACAAAACAGACTCCCACCTAGCGCCTGTTTTGTGTAGTATCATTCCTTCAAGAAACTCTTGCATTGACGGAGGATCGCTTTTGCACTGATGTTTCCGGCCAAATTGAGAATAGATACTAAGTATGGCCGCAAAATATTTACATGCCCATAACAAGTGATGTCAGTGGACTGAGGAAGTCATGGTGTGTTTCTCATGTTGCTCCCAAGTGAACTTGTCTCGCTGAACATACATTTGACCGTCTGAGGAAACGGGGCAACTTTCTCGTTTCTTTTTGTGCTGGTTCCACCTAGCGGCTGGAGTTTGTTTTGTGGAATAACATTCCTTCGGTACAGTTGTGGATGAATCTGCTCGTTCTTTGTGCTTATGCCTCCTATTGGCTGGAGTTTGTTTTGCAGAGTATTTTTTGCAAGACATTGGAAGGATTAGGTCATCTGCTGCACTCATGAACAGCCGGCTCACTGAACATTTGTTTGACTGTCCGAGGAAACTGAACATCTTTTCTTTTTTTTTTTTTTCTTCTTTGTGTGCTGGTTCCACTGGAGTTTGTTTTGTGGAGGAACACACCTTCGTTACAGTTTTGTGAATGAATCTACATGTTCTTTGTGTTTATTCTGCCTATTGGCTGGAGTTTGTTTTATAGATTATTTTCTGTTATGTAATTCTGTCGCACAAAATTTGTATAGGAAACACCAGACTTGAGCAATCCGATGGCAAAGTTGTCGCGGGGGTTCACGTAGGCATGCATGGACTGTTTGAGTTTAGAGGGATGGACGCTGGTTGGTGCTGTCGTGCACGGGGTTAATGTGCACATTTTTCTTTTTTCGGTTTGTTTGGTTTGTTTTGGAAGTTCGGGGTTTGACTGTTGCACTAATGTTGGAATGTGGTCTTTATAATTTTATTTTTGACACACAATCTATTTTTTCTAACATGTCAAAATGTCAAATGTTAATATGAGTGGATTGTCTCTCTCCACGTGGAATGTGAATGGGTTGGGGCACCCCATAAAAAGAAGGAAGGTTATTTCTTTTCTTAAATGAAATAAATATGATGTAGTGTTTCTTCAAGAAATGCATCTTTCCCCGCAGGAAGCTGAAAAATTGGGAAGATATGGGGTGGATGTGTTTTCATTAGTGCTGGCTCAAGTAATAGCAGGGGAGTCATTACCTTGATAAGTAAACATCTACAATTCAAATGTCTCAAACAGATTAAGATAAATTAGGAAGAGTCATTATTGTTTTAGCAGAAATTCAGGGGCAAAGGTTGATTTTGACTAATATTTACGTACCTAACGCTGATGATCAGAGCTTTTTTATAGATCTTGAAGGGATGTTGCGAGCCTCTGGCACACCTCATGATATAATATTGGGAGGAGACTTTAATTTTTTGATGGACTTAGTCCTTGATCACAGTGAAGCAAAAGTGTGCAAGGCACCTAGAGCAACACTGATGGTTCACAGGATGTGTAAAAATCTTGGTCTTACAGATATTTGGAGACTTTTAAACCCATCTGGGAGGGACTATACATTTTTTTTCATCAGTCCATAAGATTTATTCTAGAATAGATTTTTTTTTATATCTAAGTCCCTCATTTCATCTGTTGTGGATTGCTCAATTGGAAACATCTTAGTCTCAGATCACGCGTTGGTGAGTTTAGTGGTGTTGCCACATACGGAGAAAAAGAAATCATATAGTTGGCACTTTAATGTATCCCTTTTGCAAAATCCTGATTTCCAACAAATGTTAAAGGCTGAAATCATTGTTTATATGGAGACCAACTGGTCCTCAGTATCCTCTGTGGGCGTGGCTTGGGAGGCACTTAAGGCGGTTCTTAGGGGCCAGATCATACAGTATGCCTCATTCATCAAAAAATCCAAAGCACGAGGAGTTGGAAGGGAATATTAAAAGTGCAGAGGCAGAGCTGAAGTGCCAAATGTTGTCTGATGGCCTCAGAGAATTGACCCAATTGAAATACAGATATAATACTATTTTGTCATGGAAGGTGGAGTTTTGGCCATTCAGGGCAAGACAGTCATACTTTGAGGGGGGGATACAGGCAAGGCTCCAGCACCAGATGGCTTTGCTGCTGAATTTTTTTATCTTATGCTACAGAACTGGCCCCACTTTTGTTAGAAGTTTATACAGAATCATTAAAGAATGGAAAGCTTCTGCCAACCACGACACAAGCCCGGATTAGTCTGATTTTTAAAAAGGACAAAGATCCAAGCGAGTGTAAGAGTTACCGTCCAATTTCCCTGATCTAGCTGGATGTAAAAATATTGTCAAAATTCTGGCTAACCGATTAATTAAAGTTATGACATCTCTTATACATATAGATCAGGTGGGGTTTATTCGGGGCCGCAGCTCTTCTGATAACATTAGGCATTTCATCAATATCATGTGGTCAGTGGCGAATGATCAGACTCCGGTTGCGGCCATCTCACTTGACGCCGAAAAGGCGTTTGATATGGAAGAATGGGATTATCTTTTTAAGATTTTGGAAATGTACAGGTTTGGGAGTACATTTATTGGATGGATTAAGTTACTTTATAGACACCCAGTAGTGGCGGTACAAACAAATGGATTAATTTCAGATTATTTTACTCTGGATAGGGGCACCTGGCAGTGTTGCCCTCTTTCCCCATTATTGTTCTGTCTTGCCCTGGAACCATTAGCAGCCACGATAAGAAAGGAGGATGATTTTCCAGGGGTGATGGCGGGAGGTGTGGCACATAAGCTTCTGCTTTACGCAGATGATATTTTATAATTCGTCTCTGACCTTACTAGATCTACGCCTTGCCTCCACGGAATTATTAATTCCTTTTCTAAGTTCTCGGTATACAGAGTTACTTGGTCTAAATCTGAAGCTTTGGCTCTGACAGCGTACTGCCTGATAATGGCTTTTCAGCTGGGCGCCTTCCAGTGGCCCAAACAGGGCATTAAGTATTTGGGTATTTTATTTCCAGCAAATTTGTGTTATTTAGTTAAAAAGGTTTTCGAGCGATGTGGACAAGTGTTAATTAATTAACAAAGTTAATGTTATTAAAATGAATTGTATTCCAAAATTCAGTTACCTGCTACAGTCACTCCCTATAGATGTTCCCCTCTCTTATTTCAAGCTATTTGATAGCATAGTGAAGTCCTTCATTTGGAATGGTAAGCGTCCCAGATTACATTTCAGTAAGCTGCATAGGCCGATTGATAGAGGTGGACTAGGCCAACCCAAGATTTTGTTTTGTTGTTATGCGTTCAGTCTCAGACATCTGGCTCATTGGTTGCTTCCACCTGAGAGAGCCCCTCCCTGGTTTTGTCTTGAACAGGAAGTTATTGCCCCTATTTCACCATTGCAAAGCCTTTCTATCAAACTAATCGGAGAAGTTAAGTTACACTCCGTTATCTCGCATTTACACTCGATATGGACAAAAGTGTTCAGAGTGTTTAATTTGGACATTTATTTAAATGTTGCCTTGAGCTTATGGCTTGACCCCAAATTATGTATTAATAAGTCCCCTTTTTGCTGGTCAGAGTGGATTGTGAGGGGGGTTACTACACTCGGTGACCTATATGAGAGTGGAGTGTTGAGATCCTTTGAAAATCTGGTTCAACATTTTGGGATTCCCAGATCTCAGTTCTTTAGATATTTACAGCTGCGCCACCTGCTCTGTACTATTTGGGAGTAGCATACACCCGTGGCTGATACTCTGGGAGTGGTGATTACTGTTTTTGGAAAAGGTCATGAGGCATCAGTGTATTACTCCCTGCTAATTCAGAGTCTGGGGGACAGAGCTTCAACCTCTCTCAAGAATTTATGGGAGAAAGATTTAAACTTGGTATTGGAGGAGGGAGAGTGGGCTAGGATTCTAAAAAACATCAAGTCTGCATATAGAGATGCAAGGCTGTGCCTAATGCAATTCAAGATTTTACATTGATTTTATTGGACCCCCTCTAGATTGTATAGGCTTGGTCTTAAAGACACAACCACCTGCTGGTGATGCCAGTCAGAGGATGGAGACATAACCCATGTCTTTTGGGGGTGTGTTAAGATCCATGAGTTTTGGTTGAAAGTTCAGAGTCTTGTATGTGATGTATTGGGTACCCGGCTTTCATTTTGCCCCAGACTATTTTGGGTGATGGGGCGGTCATCTACTTTGAGAATAGGCACATAAAGAGTTGGGTCCTAACTAGCGTCATGATCGCCAGACAGGTTCTTTTAAGGGGTTGGAGGTTGGCTGGAACACGTGTGTGTGTATATACATGTGTGTGTGTGTGTATATATAATTTTTTATTTTATTTTATTTTTTTTTTTTTTTTTTATGTGTGTCTATAATCATGTGTATATACTTTTATGTGACCACAGGGATGTTTGTTGGGGGTCAGGGTGGGGTTGGGGATTGGGAGGGGTGGTTGTAGGGTTTAAATGGTTGAATGATTCCATATATATATATATAGATATGTATGTGTGTTTTTTTTTTTTTTGTTTTTTTTTCTCTTGTATATATGTTTTGTGGAATCAATAAAACATTGTAATTACAAAAAATACACCAGCCATATTTAGGGAACAGAATATTGTATGTTTGACTTAGGGGTGGGCTTTTTTGACTTGGACCATTAAGCAGTTTCCTAGCAACTACCCACAACATCCTAGCAAGCACATGCCAACACGCTAAAAATTACTCAGAACAAATCCATAGCAAATGCCAGACTGATCTCGCAGTGAAACAGTAGGCTGACTTTTTTAGAGCTAAACTCTGTTAATGCTCACCGAAATTCGAAGCACTGCCCCCAGTGGCTGAAGCGGGAAGTGTTTTTGTACGTAAGGGCATGTGTGAGCTCTAGTTTCCAAAATAAATGCTTATGAAGTGGCACCAAAAGCAAGTTGTAAAGCGAGTAAACTGTAAACTATGTAATACAGTGAAGAGGAATGCATATTTTATTAACTCTACCTCCAAACCCTAAACCTAACCATCAGTGCAGTAAAAATGTAATCTTAGAGGGAAAATGGAATGTACAAATCTAGTTCTGACTGATGTTTCACGTTGACGTTATGACATAGATTGTGTGCGAATTACATTTGTCCATCTAGTGTTGATTTATAAATATACTATTCTTCATTTTAGTTCACAATGATCTTACATCGCTTATGTTAACTTTTAATATTAAATTCATAAGTGTAAATACATTTTATCCAAAGCAACTTACAGTGCACTTATTACAGGGACAATCCCCCAGAGCAACCTGGAGTTAAGTGCCCTGCTCAAGGACACAATGGTGGTGGCTGGGGGGATTGAACCAGCAACCTTCTGATTACCAGTTATGTGCTTTAGCCCACTACGCCATTAGATGTTATATTTATCATACTGTATTAGTATTTGTAGTAGGGCTGAAACGATTAGTCGACATTATCAACAACGTCGACAATAAAAAATTGTCGACAACAATTTTCATTGTCGAACAGTCATTTGATCTTAACATAACATAAGATCATATGAAACTCTAATGATTGCACACAAGAGCAGCACTGCAGCTCCAGTGGCGATTTTAGGGGGTGGCCTGTGGTGGCCTGGGCCACCCCTGAAATCTCATTGGCCACCCTGTGGCCACCCCAGAACTGATTGGTAGTTCATCATGTTCATCAACACAAGAACGAAGAACCAATAGAAACACCTGTCAATCAAAGATGACATCTCAGGTCATTTGTTGATTTAGAGCCACACTGACCCAGGGTCAGTTTTATATTTCTGACCATTATAGTAGTGGTGGGACTGAAGCTGTGTGAGCTGATCTTTGATCAGTGGGGGGAGGGGCAGGCAGCGGGCACCAGGTCTGGAGTATAATGGTTGGTCAGAAGCACGAAGCTGACACGAGCTAGCGTCTACCTCCAACTTCCAATGAGTTGACGATGTCGATTTGTGGTCAAAAAGAAAGCTGTTATTTGAGAGGTATGTTCATCTAATTTATCATTTAATTTATCCCAAATTTCCATGTGAATGTGAAAACATTTTTTCATTGTTACAGTAGCTAGGTTAAAGAGTAAGCCAGACCCTACACCACATTCAACATGTTATCTTTATATTGACATGAAATATGAAATGCCATGTTTTCTGATTTAATGAAGGAGGTGTGTAAAGCGTTTTACAGATGTATATGTTCAATAGCTAAAGTTATATATATGGCTAACCTGTGTGTGAAATGGAAGGGTTTGTGCTGTGACTGTACTTTAAATCTTTACATGAGTTATTTATGAGCTCTTTATGTGTATTATTGGTCAGTCAGACCAATAAAATCTTCAAAGTTTTTATACCTTATTTGACATTTTAAATATGCAGAGGCAGGGCAAATTGCACTTAAATGCCGCAAATGATTTGACTAACTATTTTATTTGGTAATATTCAAAGTAATTGAAGCTATCAGAACATGTGGAAAATAAACCTGAGTAGACACTATAAATAGAGTTTTGTATTTTACTGTATTCAGAGCTCACTCTGCAATTTTGGGTTTCCAGACAGACACCTATAAGCCCTCGTAGCCAATTTCACACACTGATTTGTACCCAATTTAACAATATTTCTGCTGGACAGTGCAGTTATAGCTAATAAATGAATGAATAATTGATTGAATGATTGATTGAATTGTGCCTCAATCAGTTATCACCTGTACTTGTATCTTTTTATGATTATACACTATACCTGATGTTATATGCATATTCATTCTCTACAATGAGAATAGCTCTTAAAAATGTGTAACTGACTTTTCCTAAACAATTACTGATTTAAAAATGGATGTTATGTTAATAATAGATTCCCAGAAACTGTAATAGGTTGAAATAGAACAGAAATAGAAAACTGTCAAATGTCAAAACAACAGTCTGATATTGAATACAAACAATTCAGAGAATGCTAACATGAGTTTAAGAATTCATTTATTCTACATGTGTAGATGTTGAAGCAAAGCAATGCGATATTTACACATTTTGATCATGTGCCATTCATAAAGGTTCTCCCAGTATCGCCACCCCACACTAGGTCTGTGCCCCATCTTGGCCACCCCAGTAAAAATGTCCTGGATACGCCACTGTGCAGCTCATGCCTGACTGAGGAAGAAAACACATCTCACAGTCCAGACGCAATCTAAACTTTCCAAACAGCTTCAGGTGATGTAGATCGCAAAGTATGAGGGAATTATAATGCGAAAATACAACATAAGTAAATACAGAAGCACTCTTGTTGTGGAATAAGTAGAGCCGGAGCTGACGCTCAGCTTAAGCAAAACTTGCATGTCATGTGTCTTTAAAGGAAACACCCTGGCATTACATCTTTAATGCAGTTCTATTTAATGTGTTATAGCCTTATTAAAGTTAAAATAATAAGGAAACTGGCATTTCTCTGTGCGGTCAGCACCTCTTCTATGAGTTGCGCGAAGTGTCCCAATCTAAGTGGGAGAGATTGAAACTGCACCCGGCTGAGGTACATTCTGTTGCGGGGATGCTCATCCCTCGAGTGCGCACGCTTAATGCAGCTAGATTATAACGCGATGGCAACTTATTGAATCATAATATATGTCACTGTGCATTTCTTATCATGAAGAAAATTGGCAAAACGCAGCTTTATTAATAAGAGAGAGTTTGTTTTTTTGTGAGTTAAAAATGGATTGAAGTGAACAAAAAGGTGAGAGAGGGTAGTCTTCGCCCCATTATACACGGCAAAAATATACATTTTTGATTTGTTTTTGTTTTGGCTTGTTTTCCAATATAAATATCTAAAACTCCTTTAAAAAACGTACATTTACTTTAGCAGCTATACTGCAGAATAATCTATTTATTTTTATCTGAGAATGTTGAATATAATATTAAAAATACAAATATTTTTGTATTTAAAAAAAGATGCATTCACCTGAGAAGCAGCATATAAGATATTTAGACTTGCTTTTAGAGAATAGATCATGAATGTAAGTGTATTTTGTCTTTACTGCACTCGCAGAAGTATAACCAAGTGAAAAAATACACTTATATACAAAATACACTTATATTTAAGATACATTCTCTTAAAGCTATCTTATATCTAAATATCTTATATGTTACTTCTCAAGTAAATGTATCTTGTTTTAAGGATTTTTAGACAATTTTAAATGGAAAAAAAGACAAATACACTTGATAACAATAGGATTTTTTTGTAGTGAAATTTTTACTGAATTAAACATAATAAGTATTTTTCCCGTTAATTCAGTGAATGTCATTTAGAGGTATTTTTAAAAGATGATTTTTGTCCTCTTTATTGTTAGAAAGCACATTTAATACAACTTTTTAAGTTGGGGCACAAGCTGAATAGTCTGTTTAGAGCTAATAATTAATCGTTGCAATAATCGCCCGAACAGTCGAAAAATCGTTCTAATAATCGTTAGATTAGTCCATTATCAAAATAATCATTAGTTGCAGCCCTAATTTGTAGAAATTATCATACAGATAAAAGATTAATAAATGCTATAAAGGTATTGTCAATTGTAAGTTTATGTTAACAGTTGTGTTAACTAATGCGTATACAATGTTATTGCAAAGTGTTTCTGATTCATTGAATACACAGCAATCATTCAGTGCTTCCATGGATAGACTAGACTACCCTAGTATTAAACATAATCATTTACTTTATGTGCTGCTGCTAAACGAACTGTTCTTCAAATGATAGTAAAAAAACAACAAAAAAACGGACATTTTTCTGTTCTCTTTTTAATGGTGACTTCACTGGTGAATTAAATCTCAGTGCAAAAGGACTAGTATTTGGTGTAAATATCACTCATGATTCATTATCATTATAGGGCCTAATTATACTTCAGTTTCTCACAGATCAAATAAACTAATGGATTTGTGACTAAGGGGGTTGTTTCTTACAACACTGCCATCAGAATAATTAATAAAGAAACCTGGATTGATTAGTTTTATTTCTTTATTATTCTTAATCATATAATTAATTTCTACCGAAATTTCACACCTCTTTATGAAACATTGGAATCTTTATTTTATTTTTATTTTTACAAAACTCTACACTTTAGTCATAAACTACATCTCATTCTACCAGCCAATGATGGTTCTCAGAGAAAAGGTACCCGCACTGTACTTTAGCTATAGTAATGAATGAAACTAGCATACACATCTAATTGAGGTAAAACGTGCACTCTTATTTCAGTTTTGTCATTTTTTTCCCCCCGTTATTTCAGCAGACAGCTTGCTTCAAACATTTGGTTCAACAGCATTAAGTTAAAGAGGGTAAACTTTCTCATTAAACTGAACTGTGCCCATCCATTTTTAGAGACTTGCATTATAATCTGCATTCTGTCCATGCGTTGAATAAATGTGTGTCCTTAAAATGGTCATGAAGTGCTATTTTATATAATTGTATTATCTTCCCTGAGGTTCAATGATAATGTTATAAAAGTTTTTATGCACCAAAACACAATTTAGTAATATATGATCATTTTCCAACCTGTTTTTGGCCCTCTGTCTGAAACGCTCGGTTTTGGACTAAGCGCCTCCTTAAAACTTGTAAACTTGGCTAACATCATGCAACCCCTCAAATACAGCAAACTCAATCAGAAGAGAATGAACAAGCTCCACAACATTATAAAACTACATTTTGGGGGTTTACACATAATGAACATCCAACACATTGCATCCGAATATGTGAATAAATGAATATATTAAACTGTTCATCTCAAGTACAACTGTTAACACTCAGCACCATAAACCATCAAACAGTCATGACATTTGAAATATTCATGAATGAAACAGTTATCTTATGTTTTTGATCAGGTCCAAGTGTTTTTAACTGCCTCATTCTTCAATAACATTTCCTTTGCAAAGCATGAATCGTATTATGACTGTTCACAAGAAATCCACGCTGGTATTAGCCAAAAAAACGCACACACATTGTCCAAAGCACGGTGAAATGATGCACACACATACTGTAGGTGCACTTGGGTACACATCACAGGAAACACATTGAAACGGTCAAAGACGTCCATCTAGATCATACCTACATATACCAACAATTAAAAATAGTGCAGATGCCCCTGGAGTTCGCTAGTTTGAATCCCAGTGCGTGCTGAGTGACTCCAGCCAAGTCTCCTAAGCAACCAAATTGGCAGGGTTGCTGGGAGGGTAGAGTCACATGCAGTAACCTCCTCGTGGTCGCTATAATGTGGTTCGTTCTTGTGGGGCGCATGGTGAGTTGAGCATGGATGCCGCGGTGGATGGCGTGAAGCCTCCACATGCACTATGTCTCCGTGGCAACGCGCTCAACAAGCCATGTGATAAGATGCGCGGGTTGATGGTCTCAGACGCGGAGGCAACTGGGATTCGTCCTCCGCCACCCGGATTGAGGCGAATCACTACGTGACCACGAGGACTTAAAAGTGCACTGGGAATTGGGCATTCCAAATTGGGTGAAAAAAATAAATAAAAAATAGTGCAGATGGGCGAAAGAATGCGTCCATGACACGTTTGTACTCAAAACAACAAGAGGCAGTAGCTGAATGAAAGAGAATTGCTTCTCTCTTTTAGAGTTGTAACTTGACAGCGAGTCTTTTAAAAAGCGGCAAGATACATGGCAGCGGTCAAAGAGTCAGTGTAGTTTATGTTTATAAACAAAATAATTCAAAGTAGTCCAGATGGGTCCTTTTTGATGTTCAGGAATAGTTAGCCACACACGGTCTGCTCTCTCGAACTGCACGCCAGTGGGTGGGGCCAAGGGTGTGATGATGCATGTTGTGGGGTGTGTAAATACAAATGAACAATGTTTTGTGATGTCACGAACAGACAGATTTCAAAACAAGACGTTTCAGCAGGGTGGCAACAATAAATGGTCTTTTTAGACTGAGGAGGAAGTTTTGAGTTCTGAAATTTACAGTATGTTTTTATAGTACAGTTACCTCTTATTTGTCTAAATAAGGAAAATTTGATTCTCCATTTCATGACACCTTTAACCCTTAAATGCATGGTCATTTTCCCAAACACTCTTACATATTTGGGTCTTTAGAGACCCGGCACTTATATCTATCAAAAATGGATGTACAAAATTCCCAGATAGTGTTGAACTTTAAAAATATTTTCAAGACAATTAGAAAACAATAAAATAAAATATATTTTGATGTTTATTTTTCGTAAATTATAGAGATAATGCAACAAATCAGGACAAATCAAGAACAGGATTCATTATTTTCACATTTCACACTGAAATGTCATGAGATGCAACTGGCTGTCAAACACATATTGAGCTACACATAGGCACTTGTTTGTCTAAATAGATACACATCTTACATTATTTCAGTAGTACATCCAAATGACATTGGTCATATCATACTATTCATGTGTTACACTTGCTATAAGTTTACTTAAATGTTGTTTCTTCATCAAATATCAAGATCAATTGTAAATCAAGGCAATCACTGAAACATCAGTGACACCTTGAGTAAGAAACAACATATTATGTATGTGTATAGGCATATAAAATAATGATAATTCACCATTGTTGATAATTCATTGTTGCACATAAAGTCAATGTGATATAGTATTTATTTGTATGAATATATTACTAATTTCTCTTGTAATAAACAAAGAAATAGATATCCTGTGATAGTAAACTTAAATAGATATGAAATAAAAAAATATAATTTATGGAAGTGCAAAAAAAACAACAAAAAAAACCTATACGCTTTTGGTATTTTTTGTGTGTCACACCATTTATAAGAGATAGATTGAGGAATACGAAAGAGGTGTGGGCACAACTCCATAAAATTTATGAGGTACAGGGGGTGGAATGAGGTCCCGGGTCTCTAAAGACCCGAGGTATGTGTTTAAGGGTTAAATGCACTGAGGCAGTGACAGTGGTATAACCCATTTTTCGGGGTGGCTGAATATACAACTACAAATTCAAATAGAGCTGTAGAAATGTATCTTCATATTTAGAATGAAAGATTCTTACGATTACCTTTTACGACCCCCACAACCTCTTGTTTTGACGTCCTTTCGACAGAAATCAAGCATTAATTCACACCGTGATCGTAAATTCATTGATTTTGTGTCATGACTTTGTTAAAGCTGTAATAAGCGACCCCATACACATTAATTGGTGGCTCGAAAAATGTGATTTCCTTATATTATGCCTTTTCTCGTTTCTTTTTTTTTTTACTCTCTCTCTCTCTCTCTCTCTCTCTCTCTCTCTCTCTTTGAGAACCCTGAGATTATGTGTGGGAGAGGGATGATAAGCCCTTTAAAGAGATCACAAGAGCACTCTCTCTCTCTTTTCGTCCCTCTGTCTCTTTAACACACACACACATGTGCACACACACACACACACACAAACACTCCCACACACACACAAAATAAAGTCTATTAACCTCTCAAATGCTACTGTTCCTGATGGGATTTAGGCCTTCCAGTGTCTGAATTTGGCATGCAATTCATCATCAGTAGAATGTTACTGTAAGATAATTACGACTGAAGAGGAAAGGTTTGCTCACACTTATTAAGTTTACATTAATTATTTGAAAAAGATTGGGGCATGGTATATATGTTTTATTTGATCAGGTGTAGCATATAAAAGTCTTGTTGGGAATTCCACAAATCCTGTTTAGCTTCAGGGAGTCATTTAGGGGTGACAGAAGCGGTGCATCATAAGGGAATCATGATGACAGGGTTTTGAAAGGAATTACCAAGCTGAAATTTTGTCAAGTTGCCTTATCTACTGGAGACCCCAGATAAAACAGTAAACAGAAGCTGATTATGGGAAATGGAAGTGCAGCAGTAATTCTGTCAGGAAGACTCTGTGGTATTACACCATTCATTCAATTAGGCATCTTATCCAATCATAATTCATCTGCTTTATAAGTTCCGCAGGTGTTCCGCAGGTGTCGTTCGCTCGCATGCGAGCGAAACACATTATCTTCATTCATGCTGCTTTGCTTTTCAAGCAAACAATCGCTTCATATTTGGATTATACATCACTGGTTTACTCACCTAGACGTTCACATTCATCTATGCAGCTGGAGCCAGTTGCACCAGCAATACGTAAGTTACAACTTAGCCTAGTTGTGATGTAATTGGGCACTAAGTCACAATTTACGCACTACTAAATATGTGAGCGTTGCACCATTAAACTTAGGTAGAACGTAAACCTACATATAAACTAAATATTTACAGAAGCCTCCGACCAGGAGTAACAGATGAAATAAAAAAGCAGACTCATTTAATGACATCAATGAGCTCATGATTTGGTTGACAGGCTTCAGTCCTTTCAACATAGCCTAAATGATGATTTTGCATTACACTCGTTTAAATTTACAGGAGAAAACGTCATGTAAAAAAACGTACTACTTCAGAATGAATCCGATGCAATGGTGCACTTTCCTGTGTACGCTGCCCGGTGTCAAGTTTCAACATATACAAAATATATAATATATTAAAATAAATAAATGTCTATTTTTCCAGCCTGTTGTATTAGTATTTATTTATTTATTTATTGCCCCTTATTCATTTTAGATACTGTTATTGAATAATGTTATTTACATAGTCTAAATATACCATTAATGAAATCTTGTTTTATTACTTATCGTATTTTCAGTGGTGATATAATTATATATGACAGTTACATGAGCATACAAGGTTTGAACATCAACCGTAACAAGATCAAACTGAAACTGACAGCTTTTTAACACTTCTGTGTACAAATTTGAAGGCTGCTTTTTGTATCAATACAAGTAAACGTCATATTACGTGACTACGCATTACTTTACAGAGAGCTTACGACCTATTAGTTAAGTCTTGCCTTAAAAAGAGGTGGTGCAACCAAATTAAGCACTGACTTAGTTACAAGCTAACTAGTAGTTACTAAGCCCTTAGTGTGAACTTTATGTCTTAACTTAATTGAGGCCTTACGCACAGCTAGTGCAACCCTTCCCTGGTCTCAACAGCAAGACACGTAAGTCTAATGTTTTTTCTTCTCTTGAGGGAACAATTGTCAAATACATCTAGCTGGTCGCTGTTGAGGTTTAGGTTTTTGAGATCAATGATCTCAATTCCCTCTTCATCATATATTCATATCAGTATGGCTTTTTATGCAGCAAGGTTTCATTTTCAAGCATACTGGTGTGCTCCTATCTTTATGTGTTGTGTAAGAAATGCTTTGTTTTTCCAGCGTGGCAGCCGTGTCATGCGGGTGAACCTTGTTGAGGATTTCATTGCTCATATCAACAGTGTTTGCATGCCCGAGTGTACTCCTGCATTGGGGAATCACTTTCAATATTCATACACGTCGATTATGCATAGTACTTCGGTGTACGTGGTTTGATTATATCCTTCACGGATGATGTGTCTCGTGTTTCTCTTGTCGCTCCAATCGCACATTAAATCGTCTCGGTTACGTATGTAACCTCAGTTCCCTGAGATGAAGGGAACGAGACATTGCGTCAGCTGACGCTGTGGGATTGTCCTTCTACACAACCTAGTTGAAACCTTTCTACAATAAAGCCAGGATTGGCTATGGTGTTTAAGCCCCGCCCTTTAAGGCGCGAAGCTGTCTGGTATAAAAGCGGGCATGCAAACACCGTTCCTCAGAATTTTCTGACTGAGGGACAAAGAGCGCATCGCTCGCACCTCAAAAAACCCTGAGTCAGTAGTGCGGCCAGCTTACGCAATGTCTCGTTCCCTTCATCTCAGGGAACCAAGGTTGGACCATATGTAACCGAGACGTTCCCTTACGATTCAGTACACTTGACATTTTTACATCCATGTAAAAAGCCGCCTGTAATGCAGTGCAATTGCTACATGAAGTACGCGTCCTTCAGATCTATTGACACAAATCAGTCCTGAGTACGTATGTGCGATTAAGATCTGTTTCTGAGTTAACATTTTTGAATGAGCACGTTGCAAGCATGATTTAAGCGTCTCAGAACTAGAATGGGCCGAAGCCCGCCATCCTTCTCCAGAACGAGGAAATAACAGCTGTAAATACCGCTGTGTGTGTGTCGCAGTCTGTGCGCGCAACACCGGCACATCCTGTGGTCAGACCACAGATTGTGCTTGATCATTTTAAACACCAGCTCTGATGCGCCCGTGTGGACTTGCCACGCATTCGTGCAGTGGGACAGCAGGCTTATTAATTCATGTGAAGCAACCTCTATCGCGTTCTTTGCGAGAAGATTGTGTATTTCAGCTCGTAACACCAGCGCGTCTTCGGACGGAACCGTGGAAGACAGAACACTGTTGAAACGGGGCGGCTGACTTGCAAATTGGATCGTATAACCATGTTCGATTGTTTTTAGCACCCAGTCGGAATGCCAGTAAGAGCTTGCCATGCATCCACGTAATGGGACAGAGAGCAATTTGGTATGTTCATTACATGATATAATGTGCCGCTCACCATTGGGAAGTGGTTGTGCATAATGTGTGGGCTTTGAAGTGGGAAAGCCCTTTATTGAAAAAGTGTGAGCATCTTGTGCATGTACAACGAGCACTGTACTCTTTTTTTGCATTTTGTACATTCATTACATGATATTCTGTAATGCGGCGCTCAACATTGGGAAGCGATTGTGCACAATGTCTGGTCTTTGAAGTGGGAAAGCCCTTTATTGAAAAAGTGTGAGCGTCTTGTGCATATGCAGTGAGCGCTGTACTCTTTTTGCAATCTTTGTATGTTCATTACATGATATAATGCGCCGCTCACCATTGGGAAGCGATTGTGCATAATGTGTGGGCTTTCAAGTGGGAAAGCCCTTTATTGAAAAAGTGTGAGCAACTTGTGCATGTACAGCGAGCACTGTACTCTTTTTTGCATTTTTGTAAGTTCATTACATGATATTCTATAATGTGCTGCTAACCATTGGGAAGCGGTTGTGCATAATGTGTGGTCTTTGAAGTAGGAAAGCCCTTTTTTGAAAAAGTGTGAGTGTCTTGTGCATGTGCAACTATCCATGTACTCTTTTTTGCAAACTTAATTGCATGTGATTAAATGTGAGACACACATGTTGTTCAACAACATTTTGAACAAAAATATTCCTTTCCCGACAAACAGCAGTGGGGAAGAGGGAACAGCAATGTGTGTCAGGAGCTCCTTCGGCGTGGTGCTCGCGCTGTGGCGTAAAATGTCTTGTTGTTGAGTGTTGCTGGGTCGTGATGTAGCAAATCAGCAAATCTATCCACAGAGCCTCCGAAAAGGCTGGCTGGAGACACCGGAGATTTTTCAGGTTTCTCTGGAGGAGACCACTCAAGACCGAGCTGTTCGACCGCCATTGAAAGGAAGTGAAGCATCTCCTTGTCAGTGGCGCATGCACCCTCCTCACCCTCGCTGGGGGAAGGGGTGGCAACATCATCCACTGACCACTTGCCAGCTGCAGCGAGAGACATAACATCATCATCCCCATCATCAGAACCGCAGAACGTGACAAGCCCATGTGCTGCTGCCTCAGCGCCGAAGCTCGTCACGCACATACTGTATTGGCATATACGCAGTATATGGAGATGGAGGGGCTCGCAGGGCATGTGCCGGCACGAGGTCCACCTCAAATTTATCCTGCTCGACCTCACAGCCTCACCGTGCCTCTTCGTGTGATCCCTTGGGAGTTCAGAACGAAGGTGATTCGCGAGCAAAGCGACTTGAGAATCATGCCCTTACAGTGATGGAAGTCTGTCTCCATGAGATCTGTCTCTGTGTGGGCACGGCCCAGACAGCAAATGCAGCTCTCATGCTGATCTGATGGCGGGATGTGTCCCTCGCATAAGAAAACACGGAACGACATCTTTAAAAAGATAACATAAGCAGCTCTTTTAGTTATATATTCATATACACAATAACACAATAGCTTATAATGATACAAAACTCCTGCCGAGGTGCTGCAGGGAATCGGGAAGCTGAAGCGGCCCGTTCACCAGCGAAGCGTCAAGGCGAAGTAAATTTTCGCCGGAACACTGCAGGGGAGCAGAGAGTCTTCTCATTGCCATGAAGATCCCACCTGCTGACTCGTGTATGTCGATGGCAAAGTAGTAGAAGGCTTCTAGACGAGAGGTGAATCGCTGTCGTGAAGGAAGAAAATTCAGAGGAATCGTGTTTGCGTGCCCGCTTTTATACCAGACAGCTTTGCGCCTAAAAGGGCATGGCTTAAACACCATATCCAATCCTGGCTTTATTGTAGAAAGGTTTCAACTAGGTTGTGTAGAAGGACACTCCCGTAGTGTCAGTTTCCTGACGCAATGTCAAGTGTACTGAATCGTAAGGGAACATGGAGATTTTGTTTACTTTTCATGTTTATGTACGCTGTTCTCTTAAAGGGAAATGCTTCTATGCTGCTGTGTGCCTTCTGACACCTAGGTAGGTAGGATGTCGTGCAACAACATTACTGAATTACACTCAAATAACAGAGCAGTATGCCTGGGTCATTTAAATATGGTGACAATTGTGTCCCTTGAATTTAATTCACGATAAATATTCAAATAGTCATGAAACTCCCATCCGAACCATTTTTCTATGCTTCTTCCTTATTAAATAATTTATATGTTTGATTTATTGTCAGCTCATTTTAGATAATATTTAAATTTTAAATTCCTGATATTCCTTTCCACTTTTCATCTAGTACAGCACTTCATGACATTTACAGATTGTGTTTATTTCCCAAATACTGTATGTGCTGGTAGCGCTAGGCCTTTCAGTTGTGCTAACCTACCAGTTGCATTCAACTATAGCTTGGTTTATAATTGCTAATGTCCATGTGTGAGATTTTTGCTAATTATTTATTGGCATATTTATTATTTTGACTGTGGATTTGTTGTGATGCTTTTGACACCATTATATAATTATCTTTTGGAGATATTGTCATTGGTGTTAGACATGGTGTTTCGACAAAGTTTTACCCTCAGCTTCTATGGGTATACACTGAATTGTAATTTTAATATTCTTAAGTTGGGCAGTCATCTATTTCGAGTGTGACCTTGCTAATATGGCTAATACATCTAATAACCATTTAACAGGGGTGTTTTTCATTATTGATACTGGAATTGTTCTCTAAGCTTCTGTACTTGGTTCTATTCCGACAGCGCGACAAACGTTTCTATTAAATGGTTCTACAACGCATGCTTTGTCAACATCTTATTATCACATAAGTGATGGTATTTTCACTCTGTGTAGGATTTCACTGTTCTGGAATAGTGCTCTTTTGAAGCTGATACCTAATATTTAGTCGATTAAGCTTCACACGTCATGAATCATTGTGTGTTGGTTTTTGACACAGATTTCGATAAAGCTTAAAATAGGTATCAACATCTCATCATTACTTGCATTTATATATTTGCCCTCTTGATCTGCTTCTTGTGGCATTCATCAGTACTTCGACTTTTCAGTCGTCTAAAGTTTTCAAGTTCAAATTTTTATAAAGCACTTTAAAAACTACAACATAGACCACAGTGCTGTACATTAAGATCAAACAAAACAACACAATGTTATCAAAACACACACACAAAATTCCAAACATTAAAACCAAATATCAAAACATAAAAATGATCATTACATTTCAAAGGCCAGAGAGAACAGATGAGTCTTGAGGTGGGTTTTAAACATATATTAATAGAAGTGGAGGTAAACTATTCCACAGCTTCTCCTAAGCCATGCAATGTGCCATCCAAATGCAGAAACTGCAGTGTGTCTTTCTGACTGTGAGTCTAGCGTCCCAAGACACTGCAACTGTGGTGTGTTTTCTACCTATTCTTTCTATAATATTAACATCTATGCCGTCACTGCTGTGGTCCCCATCAGGCAGTAACATTTTAGTAGCAGGTAAGTGAAGAAAATATTCTACACCATATCATGATTATTCTAATTTATTCTGAGTCTTTCTGGTAGAAATGGAAGTGCAGCAGTAATTCTGTCAGGAAGACTCTGTAGTATTACACCATTCAGTCAATTAGGCATCTCATCCAATCATAATTCAGCATCTGCTTTATAAGTTCCGCAGGTGTCGTTCATCGTTTGTCATGCACATTGGTTTCACCCCTCATCCACCCCTTCACCATCAGTTTAGGTTCCATCCTGCCATAGGGGTAAGTTCCTCTCCCCTGCTGTCATCATCTTCTGGCAGGATCTGACCAGTTACAGCACCTAAAACTTTCCAGTATAAAACCATATACATTTTAACCCTAAAATCTTGATGTAAAAAAAGGTCCATGTTATTTGTCAGACAACCATATACATTTGCATTTGAATTCAAGCACCAAAGTCTGTGCCTTAATTAATATTTCAGCCAGTTGCAGGTTCGCTGGACTTCAGAAGCTTTTACATCGCACTCAGATATCTCATTTGTCTCTCTGATCACTCTCCTAAATTGTTCTTTCACTTTGAAGGGAGATGAATTGCTGTCAATCATTACGGCATATCTTTTTTATTATTATTATTTCTGTCCTCTTTGTTAACTTGTTTGATTTAAATGAAGGTGCCTCTTATGATTTACAGACAGATATTTACTTTCATGTGTTTTCTAACCTACATTAAGTCTTATTTAGCTCTATTAGATAAAATGATTTATACATTAATAATTTGGCTTAATAAAATAATGAACCCCTTGGATTTACCAGGAGCTATTTTCAGAAGAATATTCTCATAAAATGTTACATTCCTAGTGTTAATATTTCTTTTCATTGACCGTGTGTGTCCTACATTACTGAAAAATTAAAGCTTTAGAAATGGAAAGAAGACAAAGAAATAAGTGTGCTTATTCTATTATGGAAATGGTTTGGTTCCCTCTGAAAATAGGCTTCTATAACCTCTCAGATGTGGAAATTGTGTGGACATTGTGCACAGAAAGCAAACAGATTTCAAATATTAACACAGAACTCAGGTGATTGAGTGGCTTCGTGCGAAGGCACAGAAATCAGATAAAATAGAAAGAAGTCATACTTTAATATGACTGGACCAAGAAAGAAATGCTTGAAGATTGTATCTCTTTTTGCTTTGATTCACACATATGCATATATATAGGGAAAGAAAAAAGCTAAAATTTCAGAGAAATTCAATATTTCCGACCTTACACATTATTGCTGGAACTTTGTAAATAGAGTAGAAAACAGACTAGAAATCAATTATGAATAATACATAAATATAAAAATCATGTCCAGTCTTAAGATATTTGAGAAATGTACATCAGAAATTAAACAACTTTGCCATAATTATTTTCAGGGCCATTTTTTAATTACATCGGACAAAGCAGAGAGACAGAAAATTACTGGGGAGTGAGATCGGGACAAAACGCAGGCTGGACTCGAACCTGTGTCTGCATACAAGTGCTATTGCCCTTATAGGACATGAGCTCATGCTCGTGCCACAGCACTGACAAAAATGTTCCATGATCATTTTCACTACTTTGACTATACTAAGCAAAACAGTAAATAATTTGTAGTGTCATCTACACTATCAACAAATAGATTTTTCAGTTTTCTACAGAAATTGTCGTTGTTGAGTGTGTTGTGGGTAGTTGCCAGGACGTTGCTATGCTGTTGCCAAGGTGTTGTGAATGGTTTTTATGCATTGCTATATGGTTGTGTGGGTGTTCTGGGTAGTTGGTGGTTGTGTACTGGCCAAAGTCAAAAGATATGGCTCAGAACTCTCCTTCTGTGTACATCAGTGGGATTTTATTAACTTGTTTTACTATTCACCAGACAAAAATCTTCAGTCTGATCACTTAGAAAACTAAAAGCACACCTGCCGAGATTTGGCTTAACCTTAAAGTCAATTCTAACCCTAACTGTTTCACAAACAGCGCAGGACAAGTTACTCGGCAAAGTTTAATACTTAAGGTTACGTAAGGGGTTTGTTTAAATCCCTAAACCTAAGTATAAACAATAGTAATAGTAATGCCTACCTTAGCAAGCAACATTAATAAGAATACGAACAACAATCATCATTGGTTGAATCAGTAGTTGCTGAAACAAACAGTGCAATGTTTTAATAGTGCCACAGAGTCTCAGTTAGATGTCGACCGATAGTGGATTTTGCCGATATCGATAACTAAACTGGTGGAAAAGGCAGATTACCAATAAATGTTTTTTAAACCGATTTATAGAATGATCAAAGATTTCATACTATGAGAGGCACAGACATTGAGGCTACAAGAGTCCAAAATGTATAAAATCCCAACTGTTCAACCAAAACTCCAATAATAACTAGAATGTTTTTTTTTTATTTGTTGCTTAGCCAAACCATTTTAACTATAAACGAGCCTGAAATACACTGGGGTGTTTTATTTTAAAAAAGCAACTGTTGGCACCGATTAATAGGTAAAACCTTTATATCGGTCTACCTTTAGTCTCAGTCAGCTCCCTAGCTCCCTATGTCATGAATCAATATATCATGAACATTCATCCACTGGCAAGGGTGCTGATCCACTGAACATTGGAACACTTACGACTCAATAACCTGCGACATGATTACAAGCTTGCCACAGCTGGTATTAATCAACAACATCACTGTATAAATTATACTGTTGTGCATTTCATTGGAGATATTCAAACGTAAATTGTTATTATGAAAGATAAATTACATAAAGAAAAAAATATATAAAGGAGTGTATTTTTAACTTTCTAACATCTCTGATATTTAAATAATTGTTTCCCTTTCATAGTGGATGAAAGACATTATAAACAACATCTCTTTTATGGAGAAAATAAGGCTTTGACTTCATAGTTTTACACTTGCGCTCATCTTCTAAGGACTTGAAAGACTTCAGAAGACATAATGACATTTCCAGCAACGATGCTCCCTGGTTTCTATGGTGCATTCTGGGAACTTCTAGGGAGTGAACGTTTCAGTGCCCTGGAATTTTTTGCAATTTGGACAGCCCTAGAAATGGCAAACTCAGTGATTAGTGCCCTGACTACTGAACTAGGGAGCATATTGAGACACACCCATACTGTTTACTCTCTTCAGAAAGTCAACCCACTGATGCCTTGCTTGTAGTTGTCTCTGTAGATTAAGCTGTGACAGGAGAAAGTATTTTAAAAAGGGCTGGGAAATTTAATGCGTTAATTTCTGTGATTAATAGTTGACTGTTTAACGCATTAAAAACAATTAACATAATTTTTTTTCTACTTTCTAAAATTTTACCAATGTTTTTCCCTACTTCCTGTGGCTATATTTGGCATATATAAAATTCCAGGCAGTACATGCTCAACTCAAATGCACGTCCTAGCACAGAAACTGATTGTGTGGAGCAGTGCATGCTTATTTGTTTTGTGCAGCACATGTCCTGGGCATAATAAACATGGGATTTACTGTATGTAGAATGGAGACTTTACCCACAAGTGATGAGCCAGTTGTGGGAGTGATATGGGCAAGCTGCCATACTATGTCTCTTCGCATTGCCTGAAAACGTTCACTCACTGTCATCTGATTCTTAAACATTGTCAAAAGCGGAACCGCTCCAGAGAGACCCAGTGTGTGCGATAGAGACTGAACAACATCCAGAGAAAATAATAGTTTTGAGATTTTAAGCTTCAGCAAATTAAACTTAAGCATACAATTTGGCTTATATCTGTATGTATTGTGCCTAATAATGCATTGGCAATGTACACTTAAGTTTATCTTGCCAGTAAAGCTTGATATGAATTGAATCTGCCCATTTGATCCTCTTGATTTGGTCCACTGGAAAACAGCAGAAGATTTTGCTTAACTTTTAATTACAGCATGCCCACTGATTTTATGGCATGTAAACATATAGTTGTATCAAATATTTATTCCTGTAAAAATGTTAAACTCTATCCGCAATTTTTTTAACATGTACATATTTAAATAATTAAAATAAATTATGATTCTTGCAAGACAAATATAAATGTCTCGATATCTCTGCATTCTGTTGTGCTTGGTATAACTGTCTTTGAGCACAAAGCATGTCGGTGAAAGGCTGCCTGCTTGTTGGTTTGACTAGTCGTGTTGCCTGAAGAGCTGGAGTGCTGACTGCCCCCTACTGCCAGAGATTTGGAAAAATATCAAGGTGGTACATCAAGCCTGAATTGCAAACTGAATATTGAATACACTGAATACTGCATACAGCATACTGCTGAACAAGCTTTATTACAAAAAATAGTAGGTAGTGTACGGTATATATGCAGTAAGCAGTACGCTAGTACAGGAATTACATTGGTAACATATAACTAGAAGTTTGTCTGCCTAATTCCACCTCAAGAAGGCGATTTAAACAACTTTACAGCTGGGGTAATAAACGTCATATATGTGCTTTAACAAAATGACGAACTTCACATTTTTGTAATCATTATGTGTAGTAATTGAAAGTGTTTAACAGATTCTGTCCATAGACCTTAAAGGAATAGTTCTCCCAAAATTGAAAATTCTCTCATCATTTACTCACCTTCATGCCATCCCAGATGTGTATTTATGTGTTTTACGGAAGATAAACGAATGTTTTTTGAAGAATATCTCAGCTCTGTAGGTCCATACAATGAAAGTAGATATATTTATGAATATATTTTATTTTTTGTTTTAATGTACCATGATTAATCGTAATTAATCAAAGAAAACTGTGCGATTAATTACAGTAGTTAAAAAAATGTTAAGCAATTCACAGCCCTAATTTTAACATCAAATAAAATTACACACTTCACCTTTAAATCCTGTTCTTTAAGGAAAAGCATATCGGTATGCCAGTGGTTGTATGTTGCCTATGACATGTGCGGTCTCTCCCTGTGTCTTTATCAGGCAGGAAAGAAAAATGACAGCTCTCATCCCAGTGCTGTTCCTGCTCTGCAGTGTCTCAGTGTCTCTGACTCTGAAGGTGGTGTCTAAAAGAGGCTCAGGTATGTCCAATTTCTATATCTATCTTATCAGCATTACTTGTAGATAGCCTGCTCCTCATTTTAAAGTGTAACATCAAATAGTATTTTATGCCATAATGAAAGCTGCTATGCTAAACCGTGTTCACGGCCCATAGGACTGTACAAATTAAAGCTTAATTTAATGCAGTATTGATGGTGAAGGTCATTTGTGTGTACTGACAGTGCTTTCCTTTATGCACAAGTAGGCATGTATATAATCACAAAACCACACACACACACACAAATGGGAACACGTGTAAACACACACATACAATTTGCAACAGAGAACAGGTTGGGAAGAGAGCAGTGCCAGTCCATCTGTCAGAGGTGATACTCTAATGTGTGTGTGAGGGAGGTGTGCGCGCACGTGTGTGTGTGTGTGTGTAAGACTGACTGGAAAAAATAGCACAAATCGAGAGCCAAGACCACCATGTACTCCAGATAATTAGGTGCAGGGAGGTGTTATGAGTTCAACTGCAGTCTGATGTTGCTCAAGACAAAAAAACAAAACAAAAAACAATCCTGATACTTCAGCTTTCTCCTGTAGCATAAGGAGAACACACAAAAAAGTGTTACTCAGTTATTGAAACTCAAGAAGTTCTTTTGAAAATGATCTAAGATTATGAACCCTGTTTCATTGTTGGCTAAAGGAACCATTCATATGCAGTCTGATGGGAACTTGAAGGAGTCTTTTGAGGACAAATTCTGTACCTTGCCTCAATATCAGCATGAAACGGCATTCACTGACTATTTCACTGACTATATTACTTTGACTATTTTACTCGTAATGTAACGTATTTAATTAAAACAGAATATTCAAAGAGAAAATAATGTAGGACGGGACTTGATTGTGTCCATCAGGAATTGAATGAATCATGAAAAGTGGGTGTTTCATACTAGAATGGTGCCAGATCTGAAAGCGAGTTTGCTAAAACAATGCCTCGGTAGATGAAAGCTGAAAAAGGAAAACCATTTCAGACCCTGTTGAAAAGACCAACATTGCTGGTCACCAGCATTTTTGTTTTGAATGCCTTTCCCTTGCATGGAATACTGGTTTGCTGTTGTCCTTAATAGTTGCTTAACTTACTTAACCATCAAGAGGTCCTTAGTCAACTAGCTTCACCAGAAAGACCATGCTTATTGACCAGTATTTTTTGCTGGTGAAAAGTATGGCTATGCTGTTTTACTATTCACCTATACCATCTATAAATTCATGCTTTATAATAACATGCATGGATGAATCATCATTTATTTTATGTTAGACAAAGGAGAGCTACCTCTGCATCACGGCTCTGACCAAATTTACCATTATCACCACATAAAGACCAGGAAAGTGTATTCATAAATTAAATAGGGTCCATTTTGATTTCATGTTGACTAAAAAGCCTTTTTTTTTTTTTAGAACAAAATCACCTTATGAGAACACTCTTAAGTGCAGCCTTGAAAAGACATGCATACGCACATATTTAAAATTAAAGTATAGCTCAACAGAGACTTTTGACCATGAGGATGTCAAAGGTATAGCATTATAAGGGTTTTTTAAAGAAGGCACTCTAGAATTACAGTGTTAGAAGGCTGCCATTGCTGTGTAATGAAAGCATGCAGGATGTAAAGTCAGGTACAAAGATGTACACTGCACTTTTATAGGGATGTGCACTATGAATATTCCAGATCAACTTTATTTTTCAACTCTCAACAATGTCTATGTACAGCATCTGTGGCACACTGATGATAACCACAAATAATAATTTAGACATGTCCCTATGAAAGGGAAACCTGTTTAAAGCAGGGCTGTCAACTGACTAAAATTTTTGAGTGATGATGTGATAATCAAATTAATCACAATTAATTGCATATGAAAATTTACTGAGAATGGCCCCTAAATAAAAATTTGTCGTCTCACTAGTTTTTTATCATCTAGTCATAAGCGCTGTGTTTTGAGGATGCTGTTTGTCTTTTAAAACTTTGAAAACACATCTCGATATCCCTGCATTCTGTTGTGCTTGGTACAACTGTCTTTGAGTGCAAAAGCATGTCGGTGAAAGGCTGCCTGTTTGTTGGTTTGACTAGACATGTTGCCTGAAGAGCTGGAGCGCTGACTGCCCCCTACTGCCAGAGATTTGGAAGAATATCAAGGTGGTACGTCAAGCCTGAATTGCAAACTGAATATTGAAGACACTGAATACTGCATACAGCATACTGCTGAACAAGCTTTATTACAAAAAATAGTAGGTAGTGTACGGTATATATGCAGTAAGCAGTACGCTAGTACAGGAATTACATTGGTAACATGTAACTAGAAGTTTGTCCGCCTAATTCCACCTCAAGAAGGCGATTTAAACAACTTTACAGCTGGGGTAATAAACGTCATATATGTGCTTTAACAAAATGACGAACTTCACATTTTTGTAATTATTATGTGTGGTAATTGAAAGTGTTTAACAGATTCTGTCCATAGACCTTAAAGGAATAGTTCTCCCAAAATTGAAAATTCTCTCATCATTTACTCACCTTCATGCCATCCCAGATGTGTATTTATGTGTTTTACGGAAGACAAACGAATGTTTTTTGAAGAATATCTCAGCTCTGTAGGTCCATACAATGAAAGTGAATGGTGGCCAAAACAATGAAGCTCCAAAATACCCATAAAGGCAGCATAGAAGTAATCCATATGACTCTAGTGGTTTAGTCAATATCTTCTGAAGCAATCTAGTTGGTTTTGGGTGAGAACAGACCAAAATATAACTCCTTTTTCACTGTACATCTTGCCATTGCAGTGTCTTGGCACCATCATGATTTCAAGTTAAATTACACTTCCTAGTGCTTGACGTATGTGCAGAGCGCTAGATGGCACTAGTAAGTGTATTCAAGCTAGAAATCATGATCCCCAAGGAGACTGTAGATGTCATGATTTATGCTGAAAATGAGTTGTATTTTGGTTTGTTCTCACCCAAAACCAATTGGATTGCTTCAGAAGACATAGATTAAAACACTGGAGTCATATGGATCATACACATCTGGGATGGCATGAGGGTGAGTAAATGGTGAGAGAATTTCATTTTTGGGTGAACTATTCCATTAAGTTGGAAATAAACTGAAATAGTCCTTTAATGAAAGTGTGCTGGACCATTCGTATGCTTGATGGTGTGTTCAGCTCAGTGACGTTCAGTGACTATATTGCAGCAGCATCAAAGCTTCAAAAATAGTATTAAATGTCAGACACATCAACATCACTCCCCAGCTCAATATGAAATAATAACTCTTTCCCTTTCCATCTGATCATCTCAGCAGAGGCCCAAGGCAAGGCCAGATAGCAGTATATCTGTGTCTGTGTGTGTGTTCATGACTTGGAGCAGCACAAACACACATCTCATCAACACAGCATGGATTCCTCTTGATGTGTTTTAAAGGACTTCACAGCTGTAATTGAACAGGGCCTTGTTCTGATTGGTTATGAAATATCAAGCTTTAATTTTCTCTTGCATTATGTGCTATGAAGATGTGGAATGCAGATTCATAAAAAGAGAATTAAGAAATGAGATTTAGAGAAAAGTAATCCTTAGTTGCCTGTTTGATGAAGAGGTACTCAAAAAAGAAATGTACACATACCGCTGATTTAAAACTGATTCATGGTTCACATTTTTTGCTGATAATAAGAAAAGAACCATATAAGAAATAAGAAAATAATCTGCAAAGAAACATTTAGTATCATTTTTGCTGAAGAAGGTCAAGACTTCATAAAATAAGAATACCTGTCACATGGACCTTTGTTAGGGTAGACATAATTTAAGGAAAATGAGCGAAACCGAAGCTGACTGATAGCAGTACAGTCTGTTTAATGGGTTGTGCTGTCTTAAAGGGATAGTTCACCCAAAAGGGAAAATTATTTCATCATTTACTCACCCTCTTGTTGTTCCAAAGACTTTCTCTCTTCCATTGTACAGAAAAGGATACATTTTAAACAGTGATTGGAGACTGCAGCTTTCAAGCTTCAAAAAGTAATGCAAAAGCACCAAAAAGTATCATAGAAAAAAAAGTGGTTCCATGTTCCTTTCGAATCCATACAATAGCTTTGCGTGAGAAACTGACACAAATTTTAGTCCTTGTTCACTCAGAATCCACTCTAGCACTCCTTAATGCATTCACAAGAGTTCTTGAGAGAAGAAGCAATTTCTGATTTGTGAATGAATCGGCAATCCTCTACAAGGTGTCAGGGATTGTTGCCCAGAGTTTGTTGTCCACAGTTGCCGACGCTGATTATTCAGCTAAAATTATAAATTGGTCGGCTTCTAGTCCAAGGTCACCTTCAATTTTCACAACCCATGTTTTTCAGATTTTTGTCCACTGGAATCTTCTGTAAAGACATATTTCGAATGTCTCATAACCAAGGAACACAACTGCACAGCCTGTTGAATGCACTGTACATCTATACCTCACAGCCATGTTTTCATTTCATTAATTCATTAGATTAAATCTGCCATCTACCATGACAAGGGCCCATTCTTACAGATGTGTCAACCATCATCCATAAAATACAAAAGGTTAAAAGTAATTTCCATGGCTTAAAGGGGTGAGTTTGCATGTGTTTACATTGGTGAGTGAATATTCCATGATGGTTTATACGTAGTGCGTATTGAATGGTACAAGCATGTGAAAGTCAGATGTTATAAATTACAGAAATTCCAACTAAAACAAACTGACAAAAGCAAAGACGCATGCTCAGTGTCAGTTCATGCTGTCTCATTAAGTACACTATAGTTTCCCCCTCTCTCATTCTGTCAATCTATCTCTGTTTTTTAAATGCTAATGATGGATTAGCCCGTGCTCTGGCCTCAGGATTTTCTCTCTTTATTTTCATGTTTGTTTCAGTTCTCCCTCTCAGGTCTCCCTCTATTCTCTCCCCATCGTGTTACTCTGACCCGTGGCCCCTCTCTTTTTGTGAGTGAATGAAAGGCCTCAAATAACAGAATAGACTTCAATCCCTCTTTTCTCCATTTTAGTCGAATGAAAGATTTTTTTCCACTATTCCCTTCAGAGCTGTGAGAAAATCCTTCTCTCCCATTGGTTAATAGAACCACCTGCTCACCACAACGAACCTGCTTGACCTCTGTCGCCATGGCGAACCAGAGGCGGAGGTGAGCGGGTGAGAGGTACGGGAAAAGATTAGGGACAAACAGTCACGCTATTGTCCTACAGAGACCTGTGTGAAGTTACTGGAAACTCGGAAAGGTCAGCAAGAGGTCAAGGAAAGGTCAAAACAAGGGGTGAAGAAAAAGCCGCTGTCGGCACTATGTGTCGTCATGGTAATTTCCTCAATTTGCCTGATGGATTCAGACAAATTAGAGGCAGACAAAACGATTTTTGCAATAGCTGTTCCGAGAGAGGAGGAAGAATCCATGGGAACAGTAAATAAGAAACTGTGCATTGTGGGAGATTAAAATCACTTGTTTGGCCCAAAATACATCATCTCAGAAATAAGGGGTACATAATGAGTTTATATGAATATACCTACTCAAAACAGCTATAACCATAAAGAATGGCAAAGCAAGGGAGCTCTATTCTACCTCCTCCTCTTTCTCTCTCTCTTTCTGTTTCTACAGAGAGCAGTAGGAAATGGAAATGCACACTTTATGGGTCTGGGTGATTGGAATTGCATGGCGTCAAGCCAGCACAAACACACACACATAAACACACACAAACAAGGACACAAAAAGTGTCTGAGAGAGCAGTGGTAACTCAAAGTCAACATGACAGTTTTACTGGGGTGCAGTTGCTCTCAGTCTCTAAAGCAAACATCCATTTACTGTTGCACTAAATACCGACTAGCATTTGCCCTCAATATGAAATCTAGAAATTACCAGAGCAAATTCAAGAAGGGAATAGGAAATTAGAAATCAACATTTGAGTTTCCTCTTAAAAGAATAGCTGTTAGTAAGCAGTTGCGATGAAGGAGCCAATTGCGATTGTCGAAATGAATTTCAGATTCTGCTAAGCATGATTATACCGTATCTCTCAATTACAAATAACTTGAGTCATTTTTGAAACTCTCGTTTTCTCTTTTCATGGAAAAGAGGACTTGCAGAGTATTCACAAATGTTCCTCTTCATTTTTTGTTCAGCTCTTTCAGAATTCATTGAATTAATTGTAATTATGTCTGATACCCCACTTTTTACAAAACTCTCATGGATGTGAATATATGTCTTTGGGAAAAAAAAAAAACACACACACACACAAAAAAAAAAAAGTCCACTGGACAAAAACTATGGAAAACATTGGTTGGGATTGGGATGATTAACCTGTCCTAAGATCATAAAACAGTACAACTTATTGAATGAACTGTACTTTTATCCATCCATGATAGGGGTGTAATGGAGATTTTCGGTAAGATAACCGTAAAATACCACATTATCACGATATCATGGTATTAAGGTGCATTGCTAATATTAGCAGATTAATATTTAGTTATATCTTAATATATAGTTTAATTTAGACTGAATAAAACACGCTCCATACTGCAATTTAATTGTATGCCATACCCTAACCTACAGTAACTGATTTTGGAAATGCAGGCAATATTTTTTCAGGTATTTCACATTAAGTGCAATTTGTGTGAATGAAGGAAAAACAATGCCGGGGCAAATGGGAAAAAAATATGCAGAAAAACATTTTATGTAGTTTTGGTGAAAAAACACCAAAAATTATAATAATGGAAAGATGACAGGAAAATTGTGTTCTTATGATAACATTAAAACTGCTCTGTTTTCTGTTTTGCACGCACATCTCTATTAACCTGTTTCAGTGACATCACTTTTTCCCTGCAGCCGCCATATTCGTGACCATCAGCGGAAGGAAACAATGGAGGTGAATGGAAAAACACCTTTAAAATTATATCAAGAAAAACATCAAAAAATGCTTTTGATCCATGCAAAGTACCAGGAAAGGTGTGTACAGGTATCTGAGTCAGCCTAAATATTGCTAAATTTGACTTTCGCAGACATTTAAATATATTTTATCCACGATTCATCTCCGTACACCGGCAAGTCTGATTTGTGACCGGCGAGTGCACACACCTACCGGTACATCACCGTAAACATCTCTCATTCAGATGTTATACATGTTTGTGTTGTTTTCTGCTCTGATTTGGCCAAATATTTCAAAACATCTGTGATGATCCCATCTGCATGAATGTAAGAGCTGCTTTTAACTCATGAAGATACACAGAAAGCAACCAATGCATATTAGTGTTTTACATTGTAGTCTGGTGGTGTGAAAAATGTCTGTGCTTCATGATCTAATGATGTGTTGTTTATTGACTAACATAGTATATACACATTAAATATATACTATATATTCACATTATAGTGCTTTTTATTTATTACAGTGTGTATAATTATGATACCTTTTATACAGTCTGGGTGTTATGAAAAGCATCGTCCCATGTGCATTTCCAGTTTAATTGTATGTTATAAATATAATAGACATGTGAATGGATAATTGACATGTCTGAATAAATGAGCAAAGACGGTGCTCTTCACCTTCATCACTACTTGACTTTAGTGAAATGAAGCCATGTCACTTAAAAGAGAAAGATTTATTGAAAGCAAAATAAATTTTGCCTCTGGTAATTAAACAGCAGTCTCACCTTTTCATGATTTATAAATAGAAACAAAATTTTTGCTGCATCCCACAGTGCAACACACTGAAGAAATATGGAATTTTGGTCACAAACATGGCGGCGTGGTCATGCAGTGACGTCACATGAAACAGGTCAATACTCTTACAGAGATGTACACTCTATAAAAATGTTCACACGATATACACAAATTTTATTCAAGACATTTTGATGAAACAGGACACATTGTTTGTCTTGCACATCCACGATTAAATGATATGTGGCAAGTTACTAAATACTTTAAACTGTTTAGATGCTGCTGAACGCAGGCCTACCACTTCGCTGGTGTTTGCGTTTCGTGGCGTTGAAGCACTTGTGTGATTCCAAAGTCTTTCTAGCAAGTCAGTCCACTGGCGGCCATCTTTGGAATGCTCTCAGGCAGCTATTTTTCTGTAAACAAGCGGCATACAAAAGCAGCTCCTATCTACTTGAATGGAAAAAGACCAAAATCTCCGAAACGGTTGGTCAAGATTGCGGTCAAAGAACATATTTCAAATCATCAGTAAAATCTGACAACACTGGTATCATAAATTGTGCTTCTTTACCTCAGATTGCGAAAAAAAAAAAAGAAAAAAAAATTCCCAGCTTGTAAAGCTTATTCACGTGTGTTCTCGTGATGATTGACAGGCAATGTCTTTTTTTTTTTTTCATCTGTTGACCACTGGACGTTCCAATTTCTCCCATTCATTTTAATAAGTGCCCCATCTCTGTTAAATAGTCTGGTGATATTTCTCTTGTTGAGCTTCAATGATTATTAAATTCCACCATACAAAGAGTGCAAATGAGATGTTGAACATTTCGTCCTGCTTACACACTTGCGAGTGATTGAGTGAGTGAGGGAGGGAGCGAGTAAGGGAAAGAGAGAGAGGCCGAGAAGGAGAGTGCTGTGCTGCTGCTCTGATCTGATCAGCTCCAATTCCGATCAGGTTTTAGAAAATTACATCGAACAGAATGAAACATTTTGATGTCAAATTAAGTATAGCCTTTGAATTACTACAGCATAAAAAAAATTACTGAGTAAAATGTGGTACTAATTTATCACATGATTTCAAACGAGCTTTACAGCTAATTTGTACATGCAATCCTGTTGCAGTATGGGGTCCGAGACCCCCCTAGACCCCCTGTTATTAGCACAATGGTTACAGCCTTAGTATGTGATGAAATATTTCTTGAAAGAACCGTCCCTTTATGTTATATGACAAGTGGTAGTTCAGCGGTAGCTCAGCGGTTAAGGCTCTGGGTTACTGGGTTCAAGCCCCAGCACCACTAAGATGCTGTTGGGCCCCTGAGCAGGGCCCTTGACCCTATCTGCTCCAAGGGTGCTGTATCATGGCTGACCCTACACTCTGCAGACAAAATAATTTCACTGTACGTGTGACAGAAATAAAGGCTTCTACTTCATATTTTAATCTGGTAAAATTAATATGAATTGAGAACTATAGGCTAACATAGGGCTTCAGAAGACTTGCAATATAGCATATAAATCAACTGGAATGGGCCAGATTAAGACTCCTTTGTGCCCCTGGGCAAGAGCACACAGTGTGCCCCAACCTAAAATTCCCAAAATTTCAGCTTTTACTATTTATCCTTATGTCATTTTTAAAGTCCTTAAATTTTAAGCTGCTTGTTTCCAAAGAAATTAAAAAATTGGGGCCGTAAAAAGTAGGGCATATGAGTATTAGGCTATTTTCCCAGTTTCTAAAGTCATACAATTGGTTTGTGTGAGGAATAGACTGTAATTGCAGATGTTGTCAGCCACTAACATTTTCCTTTAAGACACAAAGCATTCTTCTTGCAGGGGGCGCTTGACAGCTTAGAAAACGTCTCGGTTACATATGTAACCTCGGTTCCCTGAGACAAAGGGAACGAGACATTACGTGCTAACGCATAAGGGGAGTAGATCGCTCGCACCTCAGAAGAACTCTGAGTCTTGTAGTGCAGCCAGCATTTGCAATGTCTCATTCCCTTCGTCTCAGGGAACCGAAGTTACGTACGTAACTGAGACATTGCGTGCTAACGCATATGGGGAACAGAATCCCATCACACCGCACTACATGACATAACCTTCCAGAGAGGAAACATGATGCTGCAATCCTATGGGACAGCGACCGACATGAGTATGCCGCAAGTGAGTGACTGTAACGAACTTCACAGCAGAAGGGAAGGAGAACACAGGGAAGCGAGTTTTTCCAGGCTCAGGTAAGACTTTTAATCGGCCACTTCAGTGTTTTTACAACTTCACAGGCACATAGTCACTTAAACACATCAGCTTCACAGGCACTTATTCACTTAAACACATCAGATTCGCACACACAACAGATTAAACGTAACAGCTTCAGGAACACCGTGGCCTTCCTACCCGCCCAATCAAGTACTTCTTGGGGTGTGCTGTGAGTCCCGCTCTTCGCAGGGATCTCAGAACCGCCCTCAGATGCTGCGTGTGCCGCTGCCAATCATTACAGTAAACGATGATGTCATCTAAATAGGCAGCGGCATACGCCAAATGCGGTCTGAGGATTCAGTCCATGAGATGCTGAAATGTAGCCGGGGCCCCAAACAAACCGAAGCGTCACAAATTGATGTAATCCAAACGGTGTGGAGAAGGCTGTTTTTTCACGGGAAATTGGTGTCAAGGGGATCTGCCAATAACCCTTTGTCAAATCCAGTGTCTAATAAAATCGAGCAGTGCCCAACCGATCAAGCAACTCATCAATGCGAGGCATAGGTTATGCGTCAAATTTAGACACCGCGTTGACTTTTCTATAATCCACACAGAACCGTACAGACCTGTCACTAGAACAACTGGGCTGGACCAATCGCTGTGGGATTCCTCTATTACATATCGAGCATTGCATCCAATTCTTCCCGGACAATTTTCTTTTTGTGCTCGGGCAATCGGTAGGGACGGCTACGTACCACCACCCCTGGCTCGGTCTCGATGTGGTGCTGGATGAGGTTTGTATGACCTGGTAGAGGGGAAAACACGTCTGAAAACTCCTGTTGCAACTTGGCAACCTCTGCGAGTTGATACAGTGTGAGGTGGTCTCCGCAAGTGACCGGGGTGAAATGATTGTGTTTTGTATTTACCTCCAGCCCGAGCTCCACCCTCTCCAGAACTACCGTAGCCAATGTCACAGGGACCACCTCCCTCCACAATTTCAGGAGGTTGAGGTGATATATTTGACGTGTGCCCCCTCTATTGGTTTGCTTTACCTCATAATGGAGATCCCCCACTCTTCGTATGACCTCAAAGGGTCCTTGCCACTTGCCGAGTAATTTGGAGCTTGATGCGGGGAGTAATATGAGTACCTTATCTCCCGGTGCAAATTCCCGCAGCCAAGTTCCCCTGTCATACAGTCGGCTCTGTCGTTCTTGAGCTTGGACAAATTCTCCTGTGTTAGTTGCCCCAAAGTGTGGAGTTTTGCTCTAAGATCAAGAACATATTGAATTTCGTTTTTACTGGTTGAAGGTCCCTCCTCCCAAGCTTTGCGTATGACATCAAGCACGCCACGTGGGCGCCGCCCATACAGCAGCTCAAATGGGGAAAACCCAGTGGAGGCTTGCGGGACCTCTCGTACTCGAATAACAGGGGATCAAGCCATTTGTCCCAATTTCTAGCATCCTCATGCACGAACTTACGAATCATATTTTTAAGGGTTTTATTAAATCGCTCCACCAGGCCATCTGTTTGTGGATGGACACTGGTGTGGATTTATTTAATGCCCAATAATTCGTAAAGCTCACGCAGTGTCCGTGACATAAAGGTTGTGCCGTGATCGGTGAGGATTTCTTTCAGAATCCCCACCCGGGAGATTATTTTGAAGAGTGCCTCCGCAACACTACATGCTGAGATGCTGCGTAGAGGCACTGTTTCCGGATATCGTATTGCATAGTCCACTAGGACCAATACAAAGCGATGTCCACGTGCTGACCGCTCTAATGGCCCGACGAGGTCCATTCCAATTCTCTCGAAGGGGAATTCGATGAGCAGAAGGGGGGCGCAATGGCTCTTTTGGGGTGGCCGGTGGATTCACCAGCTGACATTCGCGGCATGCCGCACACCATCTGCGGACATCGCCGCCAATTCCCGGCCAATAAAAACGGGCTATTAGGTGGTTCAGTGTTTTCTTTCCCTAGATGTCCCGCCATGGGATTATAATGAGCCGCCTGGAACACCATTTCCTGACGGCTCCGCGGTATTAAGTGCTGGGTTGTATCTTCCTTTGTTTGAGCATCCTGCATCACTCTATACAACCATTCATTTATAACTGCGAAATAAGGATATGAAAGTATGACATTCGGTTGGAGTTGTTGACCATCGATCACTCTCACATGGTCAAAGGCGTGCTTGAGGGTTTTGTCTCGCAACTGCTCCAAAGGGAAATCCCCTTCGGGAAATCCCCTGAGGATGGGAGGGGCTGTAGCCTCTGCCCCCCCTCATGTCATCCTGACGTGGAGCTGACGAAGACAGCCCTGGCTCCGTCTCCCCTGCCAGAGCATCGCACATTTCACATCTCATCGTTTTTGTGCAGGACCCATCCGCGCATATTCCCTTTAATACATTTCTAAATTAGGGGCCAATTAGTCCCCAAAAATCAGCGGATGGGTGAGGTGGGAAATAACCATTTTGTTCCCCGGAATTTAATCACAAGGGTCACCACAATGTAGTTGTGAATGTCCTCATGCACACACTTCACCCTCACAGTTTTAGCTGTGCCCAAAGCCTCGTGTTGAACCATGCATTGGTGGATAGTGGTTTGATTACAACCCGTGTCCATCAATGCTTGGTGAGTACCCCCTTGACTCTTACCGGTATCCGGTACACTCCAGCCCGATCGGGGGCAGCCTGTGGAGTGTCGGGGATCTGGACCACCGTTCCCAGCTCCATCACAGGGCATTGATTCCGGAAGTGTCCCAGATCCCCGCAACTCCAACAGATTGGCCCAGGCACCACGCCTGCACCTGCATCGGTGGACACTTCCACCTGAGGGGGAGAGCGCCGGGGCACCATAGATGTTGGGGGTACCGACCCCTGCACACAGGGAACTGGCCTTGGTGGCAGGACTCCTCGCCTCTGTGGGGCAGGAAGGGGCTCTGGGGAGAGAGCAGAGTTAGAGAGAAGAGGGGAGGGGAGGGGGGAGAGAGTGGGGACAACAGACGGGGAGGGGAGAGAGAGTGGGAGGGCTCTTCACCCCTCGGGTATGCTGCCATATGGTCCTCTGCCAGCCGGACAGCTTCCTCCAGCAATGCCAGGTGGTGGCACTGGACCCACTCCGCCGTTCCTCTTGGCAATCGATGGACTAGCTGCTCTAGCACCACCTGGTCCAGGGACGTGGCCAGGGCTCTCCTGGCTGAGAAGGCTCTGGATCGCATGCCGGTCCTTTGCTTGAGCCCGAAGGATCTCGAAGAACCGGTGATCTTGATCTTGCCGGAGCTCAAGCAGGGATTGTTGGTGGGACTGATGTAGGCCAGCAAGGGATTTGAGGATCTCTGCCAACTGGGAGGACTCCATGGTGCGTAATTCCTCCAACTTCAATTTCCGGGTTTCGGCACCAGTGTAACAAACTTCACAGCAGAAGGGAAGGAGCACACAGGGAAGCGGGTTTTTCCAGGCTCAGGTAAGACTTTTAATCGGCCACTTCAATGTTTTTACAACTTCACAAACTCATCAGATTCACAGGCACGTAGTCACTTAAACACATCAGATTCACACACACAACAGATTAAACACAACAGCTTCAGGAACACCGTGGCCTTCCTTGTGCCAGACTCTCTCTCCCCTCTGCTGGTGGCATGGCTGCTTATATGCCGCTCTCCCCATGCTCACTGGAATTAGAAACAGGTGTTAAACATAATCTAGCTCAGGTGCAAGCGCCCTTACCGCTTTCTCTCTCTCCGGATGGACGCTTGACCACACCCCGCTGCCACAGTGACCTTCATGTTGGGCCAGGAGGGGAGGACTCAGAATGAATATATGAACTATATAATAGAACAGTTAACCCCCTCACGAATCCAGTCGGTAAGGGATTTTATTTATAATGAAAGTGCCTGTGACTTTATGGTAAATTACAATGGCCTGAATGCAGGCAGTTGTGTAAAATTATGGGGAGACCATACTTAAGGGGAGGGGCATAAGTGTATGTTTAGCAAATGAAATAGCAAGACAGAGAGGACTTGTGAAGAGAGAGAAACATTGCATCTAGGTTGTAAAACCTTGCGAATGTGTTTTGAGAAGACCGTCCTTCTGCAAAACATATGTCTTATAAAGACAAACCGTTCATCCATGCCCATGAGGAGGCCATGCCTCTAGTTGAGTGTGCTTTAGCACCAATTGGGCAAATCTTACCCTGCGACTCGTGCAGCCAGGGCAATTGCAACAATGATCCAGTGAGAAAGTCTTTCTTTGGAGATGGACATTCCTTTCGTACATCCTCCATAGCACACAAAGAGCTGATCAGACAGTCTGAACTGGCGGATGCACTCAACGTATGCATGTAACGCCCGCACAGGGCATAACAAATGCAAGGATTGTTCCTCATCCAAATTAAATAGAGGAGGGAAGAAAGCTTGAAGATGAACCTAGTGTTGGGTTCGAGTCCACCTTAGTCGAGTCCGAGTCAAGTCTGTGTCTTTAAACAATCGAGTCCAAATTGACTCCGAGTCCAAAAGGGGCAGAGTCGGACTCACGACTGAGTCCATAACAGGCCGAGTCAGAGTCGACTCCGAGTCCGAATGAATCTGTTCATGAATCTGAATTAAATCAATATTGTAATCTTATTTTAAACTTCACAACTAAGAAAAACAGTTTGTCAATATAAATGTTACAAAAACAACTCTGTTGCATTTCATATATACATTTTATGATTAGTATCCTGCTGAACAGACTTCAAAGTGGTTTCAGAATGAAAGCATATGCTTTAGGTATATGAAGACAAAACTGTCCTACAACACAATTCTTATTGCGTTCTGTTGACATTTCAGTTATTTGTTGCTTTTTCCCCTCCACTCAAACATAGACTAAAGAAAGTGAAAGCTGCATTAGTCATTACAACCAAGGTTATTTTGTTTCAAATTTTAATTTTGTTTTTATTTCTACTTCATTTTCAATTTGTCAATTCAGTTTAATTTAGTTGTATTTAAAATGATCCCTGTCTAAAGAAATAATAGTCTATACTGAGATTTCTTTCTGAATCTTTTTTCTCTATTTGCCAAATTATTTGGGAATAAGTTCATAAAAATCAGTCAACACAGTCAGGGCCGTAGCAAGGTAATCTGGGCCCCCTGACTTTATATTGCTCTGGGCTGATTGCCTATTAAAACATACAGTTTAGAATTTGTTGTGGGGCCCCCTGGACCTTTGGGCCCCTAGAATCATTACCACCTTTCACCCCACTAGCTACGGCCCTGAACACAGTAGTAATTAGCACTCGCTGAGAAGTTACGTCTCACAGTTTGACTGCAAATGCTACATCCAAAAACACTGGAAAAGCCCACTGATAATATTAGGGCCATGTCGTCACGGACATGATTTTCTAGTTAATTTGCGGGAAATCGCACAATGCAGGGCAGTTCTGCATGCTGCTCGTGTACCTAAATCCATGATGTGTCCGTGTGCGTCTCGCAGCTGTTGCCGCAGAAGCTAAAAAAATAATAATAATTGATATTTGCTTGAGCAGCAGCCAAGTTGGTCTGCAATCAGTCTGAAATCTTTAAATACCAACCAAAGAAAATTTCACTGAGCTCTTCTTTAACTGTAAAAACATGGAGAATAATAATTTTGAGTCATAAATTTAACAGAATTGTCCTTCAAAAGTGTATAGGCTAATAAAAGACATGCATAAGTTACACAGTGGTTTACAGTAAAAATAAAATAAAATAAACATTTAAAATAAAAAAGTCATAACCAACTAAATCTCGTAACATGAAGTTTAGCTTCATACACATACTCCGTCATCAAATAATACATTTATTTTATAGTCTATAATTAAATTATAGATATAATTCACTGCCCAAAATATCCTAATATTTTATTGTGCATGGTTGAATGTTGTGAATGGTTGAAAAATGCTGTAAAATAATGTATTTTAAACAGCTTTCAATAATAAATAGGTGCTGTTTATCTGTTTAGAGTTGCTGTCTGCTTTAGCAATCATGCTTTTTCCCCCAACTATTAAAAAAGTTATACAGTTAATTCATCAAGCTATTATGGACCAGTTCAAGCTGACAACACTGCGTGGACCACAAGAGACTACAGATGCCTATATGTGTAAATATATATGCCTAAAAATTCTTTATATCCAATATTAATACTATTTTTATGTATTTATATTTCGAAATGCTGTTTTTAGTAAACTGTGAGAGACATGATGTGGGTGACTTGACTCAATGAAGTTATTGATTTTGAGTTTTTAACCATGATGAAACCGCAATGCGAGCACCGTCTTGGCTGCACAAATGCCACACGCAATTTTACCAGTTGTCCGGTCCCGTGTCGTGTGAAACTGCCTTGTATAGTTTCTATTACATTGGATACATACCCGTCTTTATGTTTTTGTTGTGCCAGCCACCTCGGTAGTCGATGTTATACAGTAGTCTCTGTTGTAACATTCAAGCGTATTGGTTGACTGATGAGTGTGCCTGTGCATGTGCATATGTGTGTGTGCGTGTGTTTGCTTAAACACAGTGAAACAACTCTGGCTATGTCTACAACTTCAGGGGCTAATACAGCTGCATGCAGACAGAGATGTGTTCATTAATTTCTGTTTTGTTATTTATTTTTTTATTTTTTTCATTGCATCACAAATGTCATGGACTCAGCTGGACTCAGAAAAAAATCCAGAGTCCCAAAGGCTTGAGGCTGAGTAAAAATGCATCCTGTGACAAGTCCAAGTCCATTAAAACTGGATTTGTGACTCTGACTCGAGTCTGAGTCCAAACTCGATTACCCCAACTCTAGGTGAACCACCTGCGCTCTGAAGGGCGTGGTTAGAACCTTAGGCACATAGCCTTTTCTGGGTTTGACAGTGGCCTTTGAAAGGCCGGGGCCAAACTCCAGACATGAATTGTCAATTAATAGTGCATGTAAGTCACCAACCCGTTTTACTGAGGCCAGAGCCAGCAGTAATGCGGTCTTAATGGAGAGCATGCGCAAATCAACAGAGTCCAAAGACTCGAAGGGGGGCCCTGTGAGCGCTTTTAGGACCAAAGTTAGGTCCCAAATCAGGACTGTAGCCAGCCGAGGTGGATTTAATCATCTTGCTCCTCTAAGGAACTTTATGATTAAATCATACTTTCCTATATTGGCGCCAGCTTCAGGTGCGTGATACACAGATTTAGTCGCCACATGAACTTTGAGTGTTGACGGAGTGAGTCCTGCGTCTAATCACTCTTGAAGAAATATGAGAATTTCATGTATGGGACAGTTTACTGGGTCTTTGCCATGTGAAAGACACCAATCAGTGAACACATTCCATTTTAACATGTAGAAGCGTCTTGTGGATGCCGCTCTGGCCTGTAAAATGGTGTTCATGACTGAATGCGTCAGTGCTGGCGCGTTTAGCATGCTCCGTTCAGGGGCTAGACATGCAGGTTCCACAGCTTGGGCTGGGGATGCCAGATTGTGCCTTGCGCCTGAGAGAGGGGATCCCTCCTAAGCAGTATTTCCCATGGTGAGCTTTATAACATCTCTAACATTTCCGGAAACCATGGCTGATTGGGCCATTTCGCTGCAATTAACAGAACCGTTTCCATGTCCACTCAGACATTACTGATGACAGAATGAAGGAGACACACCGGGGGAAGCGCCGGCCATACGTGGGCCAGTGTGTCATGGCGACATATATACGTCACTACTGTTGTGTTGTCTGAATGAATCAGAATGTGGTGATTCACAATATCAGAATGAAAAGCTCTCAAAACTAAAAAGACAGCCAGTAGCTCTAGGCAGTTGACATGTCACAACCATTTTGCACCTGTTTTTAGGTGTCGAAATTCGAGTGTCCATTACACACCGTGCCCCAACCTGTGTTGGATGCATTTGTGGTCAGCATTTTCTTTCTGAAAACTTGACCCAGCATAACACCCTGTTGGTAGAAGGCTGGCGCTGTCCATGGTGCTATAGTAGCCAGACAGTGGCGAGTTACCAAGGTGCACATGAAAATGAATGACTTCCGTTGTAATGTTTTTTCAGTTTTAACTGAAGCAGACACCGAAGAATGGTCTGTACATGCTCGTTCATGAGATACCACTCGATATCGAGTTCTTCGACCACCCTTGAAAGGACGCAAAGCATCTCGTCAGTGGCACGTACACGCTCCTCGCCCTCGCTTAAGGGAGGGGCAGTAGCATCATCCACTGACCACTTTCCTGATGCAGCGATAGACATGACATCGTCATCATCCCCAGCATCAGGACTGCCGAACGAGATTAGGCCATGTGCTCCTGCGAAGGGCCGGAGCTCGTCACGCACATAATGTATCGGCATAGACGCGTTGCATGGAGATCGAGGGGCTCGTGGGGCGGAACAAGGTCCTCCTCAAATTCATCCTGCTCGACCTCGTGGCCTTGCTCTGTGAAGAGGCGGGTGGGAGGGTGCGGGAGGCTGAATCATCCCTCAGAATGAGGGCGATTCGCGAGCGCAGCATCTTGAGATTCATGCCCTCGCAGTGAGGGCAGACTGTCTCCATGAGAGCTGACTCTGTATGGGCACAGCCCAGACAGAGAATGCAGCTCTCATGCTGATCTGATGGCAGGATGTGCCTCCCACACAAGGAACACTTACGGAACAACATCCTTAAAAAGACGCGAACATGTAAGTGACTCTTTTATATTCCGTAAGTGTTCCTTACCGGAGAAGCATCAAGCAGCGAGCCGGAGTGATGTTCACCGGAACACTGCAAGGGAGCAGAGAGTCTTCTTGTTGCCATGAAGATTCTGCCCACTGACTCGTGTAGTCGACGCAAAGCAGTAGAGGGCTTCTAGACAAGAGATGAATGGCTGTCTTGAAGGAAGAAAATGGTGAGGAATGGTGTTTGCACACCTACTTTCATAGCGGACAGCTTCGTGCCTAAAAAGGCAGGGCTCAAATACCATAGCCAATATTAGAATATTGCCATTATTGTAAAGAGGTTTCAACTAGGTCATGTGGAAGGACACTCCCCATATGCGTTAGCACGCAATGTCAATTGTATTGAGTCGTAAGGGAACCGACTTCTCCATTGATCCACATTCAAATATCAGAACGTTTTATATCTCATTGGAGATATTTTGCATTGGATAGTACCTTTTAATTGAAACTGATATAACTTGCAAGGATTCGTACCTGTGAATGTAAACCCGCCCCAGCAGTATCTATTAATTTTTTTTTTTTTAAATATTCATCCAGTAATAATAAACCACTGTGACTGGCCCATCCTGACCAGCACTGAGAAAAGTAACAGTTCCATGTGACAGCGGCGTCTATGTGCCACTTCATCAGCAGTCTGGACCTCTGGACAATAATTTACTCCTGAATAATGATATTGAAAAACTTTTTTAATTAAAATTGAAAGATAACGTCCCAATTCACTTCCGTTGTGTGGAAAAGCATTGAATTGATTGTAATTACAGCTGAAAACCTATTTTTCTCTCTTTAATTTACAGAAGCTCTCTCTTTACTTTGACATGCCAAATTGGCTTAAGACATATTCGGTTTCTTTTGATCATGTATAAGAGCTCTGGAATCCTGCTCGAGTCTGTCCAATTCAATGCTAGCCCACCTGTGGCAGGATGACAGCGTTTGGCGTACTGCTGCCTTACTGTGTTAGATCAGATGTTTTTGCTGAAGTCTTCAGATGTTCTAATTTAAGTAATAGAGAGGGATATACTCCATATCCTTTAATGGCTCTTTGTTAGAGCAGAGAATTGGCATTAAATGAGATACAATTGTTAATTTAATATTACTGTAATTGACTCCAGTGGTCGAGTGTTCTGTGCTAATATTACAGAGGAGGAATGCATTCTGCTTAAAAGAGAGAGAGGTAGAGTGACAAAGAAGGAGAGTGAATGTTAGGAGACCTCCAGGGGCGAGATGACCTACAATTAGTGACAGTAACATGATAACTCAAGGCCAACAGCAGTCAATTAGCATATTTCATAATTGATTATGGAAGATCTTGGGAGGACGAATATTTATTCAGACCTAGTTAGGGCCAATTTGAGGGCGAATTAATGAGGAAACGAGGCTTAAAATGAGACCTGTGCTTTCTCTGTCTTCTCCCTCTCTTTGCGTTAGATGTTGAATTATGCAGTTATGTAAATTCAAGGTTGATGGCTGCAGAGAACAACAAATTCCATAACAAATATTCTTTCCATGTGACCCTGATGGAGGAAACCTCTTCAGTCTAGCCATATGATCATTTCACTAATGATAAGCTGTTATTATAAAGAATTCTGTTCATACCTGCCATACAGTAGGTCCACATTTACTTTTTTGGAGATACAGTACTTATAGTAGTAGCCCCATGATTCTTACATAATTACATTGTTGTAAGTAGATTTTCTATTGCTTTCTATTAAATGCATTGTTAAGATAATGAATGAAAATTATGTCATATTTGCTCACCCTCATGACCATCCCAACCCGTATATGATTTCATTCTTTAGTCTGTCCAAGGGGCTTTATTTCATACAATGGCTGCAGACAGTGACAAGTGGCAAGCACAAAAAGCACCATAAAAATAGTCTATATGACTTTTGCGCTATAGTACAAGTCTTTAGAAGCCATATGGTAGCTTTGAGTGAAGAACTGACCAGAATTTAAGTTATTCACTGAACATAGCTTTCAAATCTCATTTGGATGCATGCATATTCCAACTTTACATTCAAATCGCATGTCATGATCGATTACAGCATAAGCAAAAATCAATCAAGTTTGGCATCATTGACATCAAAACTGGCATGACATGTCTTGACGTGCCATATTTAAGTGATTGTTAATGCGATTCTGATTTGAGAGCTATGGCAGATGAAGCTGGCAAGATTTTCAGTGAATATCGACTTAAATGGTGGTCGTACACAAAGCTGTCATATGACTTCAGAAGACTTGTAATATAGTGCATGAGTCCTATGTAATATTGGTCCCAGTTTAAATTAGGTGTCTTTAACTACTATATACAAACATTAAAATACATACAATACAATGTACTTATTTTGTAACTACATATTGTTTTACAAAATTCTCACAAGACTTACATTTGCTGATACTGAGGTTGAGGCACATGTAGGTTTAGGGGTAGCATTAGGGTTTAAATTGGGGATAGGGGGTTAGGGTTAGAGTTGGGGTAGGTTTAGGTTTAGAATTAGGGGTAAGGTTAACAGTGTGACTAGAGATGTAATTAAATGCTGGTTCTTTAAATGTAAGTACAATGAAACAACACATATGTACATAATAAATACAGTACATTGTATCAAATGCTTAAGTAAATAGTATACTAATTAAAGACACCTAATATAATATTTCTGTAATATTTTTATGGTGCTTTTTTTGTCATTTTTTGGAGCTTGACAGGACCCATCCACATTCTCTTACACTGTATGGAAAAGTGCAGAATACACATCTTCTTTTGTGTTCCACAGAAGAAAGTCAAACAGGTTTGGAATGACACAAGGGTGAATAAATGATGACAGATTTTGTTTTCTGTTTTTTTGGTGCACTATTCATTTAAGAATACAGTTTGTTATTTTCTTGTTCTCCTTTTCTTACATTTAGGCACTTTTATTTTAAGGCATTAGCAAACCAATCTGATGTTCTAATCATGACCATATTACTCAGAACTTTCTCTGTAGTTATGGAAACTCTGTAGTGAAGCATTTTAACAAGGTTCTTATCTAAGCAACCAAAACCCACTTAAGCTAATTCCCCACCTCCACCCAACCACACACACACACACCCACACACACACATAAACACACACTGCTCCCTTGAAGATGAGTGTTTCCCATAAACTTAAACAAGGGCACAGAGAGAAGATTGCAAGGGAACTAATATAAACAAACAAGTATAAACTTTGATAGCGAATGCAAAGTGCTCCGTTTTCACTTTAAACGATCATGTTAATGGCAAATGTTACTGGTTCATACACGCAGTGTTAATAACACGCACTGACACAGAGGAGACGCATTCTGCATTTCTGTGGGGTGATAAAATGATGTAACGAAATCTCGTAGGTTTTGCTTCATGACAAATATGGGCTCGTGGGTTTAATCAGAGCATTAAAATAACATGTGAAAGTGAAGAAATTAGGAAATAATTTTTTTACTATTGCATAATATAATACAAATATACTATAAATATATATATATATATATATATATATATGAAAATTATATTTTATTTTTTATTAAAAAAATATATAAAATGTATGAGTTCAAAAAAACAAGTGTAAATTTAAAATTGACCTAAAATAAAGTAGACCAAAAAGAGAGACATATTTTAAGTATTTAGCAATATTTTGATATTTAAAACATTATTTTCATGTCATTCATACATTTTTAAATCCTTAAAAGGAAATCTTAGTTTATTCTTATTTTGTTATTTGGTTTATATATTTGAAGTTAAATATATAAAAATGACTTCTTAAGGTGTATGAAGCACACATGCAGAAAAAAGCACACCTTAAAAAATATATGACAATTTATATGACAATCAGTTGTGAAAATGTGGCTAAAGAGACAATTAATCATCACAGCCCTAAAACAAATAATTAATCGTCATAATCGCAATTATTTGTTTGACAGTTAATTGTCAGCCAAATTCCATAATTGTGACAGCCCTAATTATCTGTCTTTCTCTCTGTATCTCCTCCTATATTTTATTTTTAATACATTTAAGTTGCTCTCATACAGTATCTCAACAACAGCACGGATGCACTAACAGAAATTAAACAAGATTATGAAGAAAACTTGCCAGGGAGATGCTATGTGGCTGTTAAGGTGTTCTGAGTGATTTTTGGTACATTATGATGCAGTTGCCATGGTCTCTACATTGTTAAATACAGATATCTTGCCAGATAAAAAAATGTGTAGTGACTGGTTACATCTACAATTTCTTGTTGGCTTAATCTTAATTAATATATTAATGTAAATTAATTAATTTGAGATGTGTTGACAATACTATGTGGGCACAAATGGAAATGTATATGTAATGGAGGTGGAACAGCAGTGTATTGTTTATATTGTTTACAGCTTTTGTCCAAAGCAACATATATTTAAGGTGTACATTTTATCAGTAGCTTATGTGTTACTGATATATGAATATGATTGATAAAACTCATTTTCCTATTTTGGGAAAGTTACATTACTGTATGTTACATATTGGGAAGTCCCCTGTGGGATGTTTTATATGTCCAGTCGCTTAGAAAATAGCACATCTCTATTCAATAAGCCGTATGATTTTAGGTATCATTGATGTCCATTGCACAAACGGTTTGAGACGAGGTACAGTATGTGCTGAAGTTCATTTAATTAAGTGTTTTAGTTTAGAACAAACCCCTAACCCTAATTATGAGCAATATTAATAATGATGCTTGCCTTTGCATACACCATTAAAGGAATAGATCACCCAAAAATGACAATTTGCTGATAATTTACTCACCCTCAGGCCATCCAAGATGTATCTGAGTTTCTTTCTTCATCAAAACAGAATTTAAGACTTTTAGGATTTCATTTCAGGCCTCCTCCTTCAAACAATGCAAGTGAATGTACTCCATTTTTTGACGGTCCAAAATGCATATTTAGGGTGCATCAAAATAATCTACACGACTCCAGTAGACAAATAAAGTTCTTCTGAACCCAAACGATTGATTATTTTGAGAAACAAAACAATACCTATATACTTTTTAACTACAAATGTTCGCTTCCGTACATCTCTGTGACGTGCGCTCATGAGAGGGATGACATAAGCTCGTTGGTAAGGTCACACGTCACGTGGAGGAGGAGTCAGGAAGCGCGTTATTGTTTACATTGGTTTTTTTATTATTATTATTTGGAAATTATTTTTTATTTTATTTTATATTGTTTTGAAATAGTTTTGGACTGTTTTGGTTTGTGAATGGCACTTGGTCTGTGCTCTGTGCAAGTTTCTCTTGTAAACAATGACGTGCTTCCTGCCTCCTCCTCCACAAAACTGCGATATTGTAGTTTTTTCTTCACATTTGATGCCCTCCTCCCTGTTTAATCTTTCTTCTCAGGTAAATGCAGCCATGCAAAACTATGTTGTGACCAGGGAATACCACTGTCATTTGGTTCTATATGCGCTTCCATTTGTCTGCGTGTGTTTGTGTGTGTATTATATTTCCCATGAGGACCAAAGAGGGGAAAGAAGGAGAGTGAGAGTTGTTTGATCTTTAACAGGATTATTCATCCTCTTTTCCTTTTATTTATTTAATTTCCTTCCTTTTTGCGCAGAGCATCTGGCCAGAATTTAGAATATTAAACCACACACACACATCTCAAGAGCGGACCATAAGCTTTGTCTGTGTGTGGTGAGGTGGGGTGGGGGTGAACATGATAAAACGAACGTGGCAAAAATAAACAATATATGGAATTACTAAAAAACTATAAGCTCTTCATGTCTTTATATAACAAATGGCATTAAAATGTAACTTTAAATCATGTAGCTCTTAGCTTTCTGACATAATACTTCATTACATTTGTTGTAAAAATAAATTCGTTTTAATGTCAAGGGAATTTTAAAGTCTACTTAGGCAAATAATAACACTATAGAACTGTAACTGTACATAAATATTTCAAGATGTAAAGACTCACAATTCTAATTTTCACATCTTTGTATTTTAGGCATTTTAATTAACATAGCAACAGTTCCAGTAAAAATATATGCTGCAATGAAACAGAATCTCAATGAAGCTAAAGAAACTTACTGAAGGTTGAGTGATTGTCTTTACATTTTTACATGTCATTAAAAACAAAAGGGCCAAATTCCAGCAATAAGAGTGAAAAAAGACTAAAAGTAACAAATCTGTACTTTTCTTTTACTTGGAATATAAATGTTATGGACACTGGCAATGTGGTTACTGTCTCTTTTAGAAGATGGGGCTTGAGCTGGTTCATTATGACGTCCACTTCTTCTCCCTCTTTTGCTGGTAAAATCGTACGCATTTGAACCCAGCCTAGCGTAATCACACCGGTTTGATCATACGTGCGAAAGGGTTAATGCATAATTTATTCTATTTACAAGTATTTACATTGATTTGTAGAACACTTGCTAAAAATCTGTTCTGTCTCTTTAAGAAAACCAGCAGTTCTGTAAAGAACATCTGTAAATGAGCGCATATTAACAAGAGAGGATTCGAATGGCTTCAAATGAAGATTGCAATGCATCATAAAATAAATATTTTTACCCATTCCTAATCAATACTGCGTTGAATTAAACACAAGTCAGCAAGCCACACATTTTGAAAAATTGTCCTCTTCCTTTCAAACATTCTGTGTTGCCATTCTCCCCATCTCTAGCTCACTCTTGGACACACACATACAGTTACATGCACAGGTCAGCCCTATAACTGCAATTTAAATTAGATGTTGGCATAGTACAACACACACTGTATGCAATCATGGTTTAATTAATTGAAATGTCAGCAGTGAAGTTGTCCAAGTTGTCGTTTTAGCTACAGGACTTCTGTTCTAGGTGGATGAACTTCTGGTTATGCGTTACCAATGAAATTCTTATTAGTGGATTTTTTTTTCTGGCTTTTAAACTGTCCGTTTCTGGGATCTTTGGCCATATCATGTGAAAGTTAGAGGATTCCCTTCCGATTCAGTTCACTTGACATTGCTGTAAGCACTATGGGGAAGTGTCCTTACACGACCTCGTTGAAACCCGTATAAAATCACTCCAATCTTCTGATTGGCAATGGTGGCTGAGCCCCGCACTTTTAGGCACTCAGTAGGTCTATATATGCAGGCGCTCAATCACCATTTCTTCAGAATTTTCTTCCTTCAAGACTGCAAACTTTGTCTTTGTCTTGGAGCCCTTTCTGCTTCACCATCGATATACACTTACAGCAGATGGAACTTCTCAGCAAGACGAGAACAGAATGACTCGTTGCCTATGCTCAGCGCCTGCACCGAGAGTCTTTCCGCTCCCCTGTGTGTTCCAGTGAAGAGTTCTCCACATCACCATCAAAGATGCTCTCGGTCAATGGATTCTTTGCTTCAGACGCTCGTCGTTGATCAATGCGGCGCTTCAGCGAAACTTCTACCTGCTTCCCACAGCACTCCGGCTGGAGTTACAGTATCCTTATATTTATATATACAATATATATATATTTTTTTATTTGTTTCTCCCCTTTTCTCCCCAATTTGGAATGCTCAATTGTCAATGCATTCATAAGTCCTCGTGGTGGCGTTGTGACTCGCTTCAATCCGGGTGGCGGAGGAAGAATCTCTGTTGCCACCACGTCTGAGACAGTCAATCCACACATCTTATCACATGGCTTGAGCGCGTTACCCCGGAGACATAGCGCATGTGGAGGCTTCACACTATTCTCCACGGCATCCACGCAACTCACCACGCGCCCCACCGAGAGCGAGAACCACATTATAGCGACCACGAGGGGGTTACCCCATGTGACTCTACCCTCCCTAGCAACCGGGCCAATTTGGTTGCTTAGGAGACCTGGCTGGAGTCACTCAGCACGCCCTGGATTCGAACTCACGACTCCAGTGGTGGTAATATATATACAATATTAACTAAAGAGCCACTTGTGTGATAGGCATCTTTTTATAGATATCGTTCCGCAAGTGTTTCCTATGCGATCACCACATCCCGCCACCTGATGAGCATGAGAGCTGTGTTCACTGCCTGGGCCGCAGCCATGCACAAGCAGCTCTCCTGGAGACAGACTGCCCTCACTGTGAGGACATAAATCTCCATACGTTGCGCTCTAGGATCGACCTTGTTCTGAGGGAAGATCCGGCCTCTCGTGCCCTCCCACCCGCCTTGTCTGTGTTAAGTCTCGAGGGACCACATGAAGAGGCACAGCGGGCCAGTGAGGTTGAGCTGGAAGAATTAGAGGAGGATCTTGTGCCGGCGCAAGCCTTGCGAGCCCCCGAATTTCCAATCTAATGTCCTCACCTGTGCAATAGGTGCGTGATGAGCTCCAGCCCTTTATTGGAGCACACGTCCTCATTATGTTTGCCGGCTCTGACAATGGGGATGGTGCTGTGTCACTCGTAGCTTTGGGCGAGTGGTTCACGGAGGATGTAGCGAGGGTGAAGAATGTGCACACATGCAAATCTCCTTTTTACGGGTTTGTCTCGACTCCATTAGCATGCACACGCACCTCACGAATGAGCGCATACAGACAAATCTTCGGTGTTTGTCTCAGTTCAAACTGGAGAAAACATTGCCACTGAAGTCATTTCAGAGAATTCTGGGATTTATGGCGGCAGCATCCACGTCATACGGTTAGGTCTGTTACAGGAGACCCCTCCAGTACTGACGCAAGCGACACATTCCACATCAAGCCTGGAGCCTCGTGCGCATGCACATCATGGTGACTTGCTGCTGTCTGGCTGCTCTAGCACCATGGACAGCGCTGGCCTTCTACCAACAGGGTGTTATGCTGGGTCAAATTTTCAGAAGAAAAGTGGTGACCACAGACGCATCCAACACAGGTTGGGGCGTGGTGTGCGATGGACGCCTGACTTTCAGCACCTAGACAGGTGCGAAACAGGCATGGCACATCAACCATCTAGAACTACTGGGTATCTTTCTAGCTTTGAGAGCTTTTCATTACAACATTGTGAATCACCATGTTCTGATTCATTCAGACAACACAACAGTAGTGGCATACATAAATCACCAGGGTGGACTCCGATCGCTACAATTAATGAGCATGACACAACAAAGCCTCCTCCAATGGAGCGGGCATCATCTCCTCTCATTGCGTGCGACACGTCCCGGGCCTTCTGAATTTCAGAGCGGATCTGTTATCATGCCAGGGAGTATTATCAGGGGAATGGAGACTTCATCCTCAGACAGTGATGAGGATTTGGGAAACATTTGGCGGAAGTTGACCTATTCACCTCCACGGAGAACACCCACTGTCCCCTCTGGTAATCCATGTCCCAAGCCCTGCTGGGCGTGGACGCGCTGGCTCACAAATGGCCGGCGAAACACAAGGATGCATTTCCCCCAGTGCACCTCCTTTATTCTGTCATCAGCAAAGTCCGAGAGGACATGGAAACAGTTCTGTTAATTGTGCCGAAATGGCCCAATCAGTCCTGGTTTCTGGATATGATAGAATTACTAGACAGCCCTTCATGGGAAATACCGCTGAGGAGAGACCTTCTTTCTCAAGCACAAGGCACGATTTGGCATCCCCAGCCAGAGCTGTGGGAACTACATGTGTGGCCCCTGAACAGAGCACATTGGATGAGCCAGAATTGGCTCAGTCAGTGATGAATACCATTTTACAGGCTAGAGCACCATCCACGAGACGCCTCTAGGCACTTAAATGGTGCGTGTTTGCAAATTGGTGCTCTTCACTTGGTAAAGACCCAGTGAATAGCCCCATAGCTGAGATTTAGACATTCTTTCAAGAGCGTCTGGATGCTGGTCTTACCCCATCAACGCTCAAGGTTTATGTTGGACTGTCTCAGCATACCACGCCCTGGAGGCTGACCCTTCAATAGGCAAATATAATCAAGTCATAAAGTTCCTTAGGGGAGCGAGGTGTTTAACCCCCCTCGCCCTGCTATGGTGCCGACGTGGGACTTGAATCTGGTGCTGAAGGCTCTCACAAACTCTCTGTTTGAGGCACTGAAATCTGTTGAGCTGCGGGTGCTTTCCTTAAAGACTGCACTCCTATTGGCTTTTGCCTCAGTTAAATGGTGGGTGATATGCAGGCACTGTCAACTGACAGCTCATGCCTGGAGTTTGGTCCAAATCTGTCAAAAGCCACCATTAAACCTAGAAAAGGCTACATGCCTAAAGTTTTATCAACGCCCTTCAGGGCTCAGGTGGTTCATTTGCAAGCCTTCTTTCCCCCACCATTTAATTCAGATGAAGAATAATCTATGCATATGTTATGCCCGGTGAGGGCCTTGCATACATATTTTGAGTGCACACTTCAGTTTAGGCTGTAAGATCAGCTCTTTATTTGTTATAGAGGACACACAAAAGGAATGTCCGTCTCCAAACAAAGGCTCTCTCGCTGGATCATTGATGCGATCGCCCTTGGTTATGAATCACAGGGCGCGAACTGCCCTATTGGTGTCAAAGCACATTCAACCAGAGGCATAGCCTCTTCATGGGTGTGGACAAATGGTGTGTCCTTACAGGACATATGTTTGGCAGCAGGATGGTCCTTACAAAACACGTTCATGAGGTTTTATAACCTGGACGTGGCGTTCATCTCCTCACAAGTCCTCTCTGTATAGAGCGCTTCCTACTTTCAAGCAGGTGAGCCCAAGCCTTTATTACGGGTGGGATTCCAACTATAATCAACACAGCCACCTATTTATATGCTGTTGAACTGCTTCTTTTTAAGTCATAAGCACTCCCATAAGAAATAAAACCTACTTTCCCAGCCTTGTTATGAGAGGGTTAATAATCCATGCTGTGTATATCTACATGGTTCATATAGATCCCAGACTACATTAGTTTCCATCTGGCATCTGCCACGTGGGACTATTCATATACACTTTAGTATTACTTATAAGTCATTGGCCTGTGGCCTGTGACTCCTTATGAATATATCTATCTAGTGTTATAACTCCCAGAGTGTAATGTTACGTAGTGCGGTGTGATGAGATATCATTCCCCATAGTGCTTACAGCAATGTCGAGTGAACTGAATCAAAAGGGAACGTCTCCGGTTACATGTGTAACCTCGGTTCCCTGAGATGAAGGGAATGAGCCAAGTCAAGTCATTTTTATTTGGATAGCGCTTTTCACAACACACATCGTTTCAAAGCAGCTTTATAGAAAATCCTGCTTTAACAGAAAATTAAACTGTAATATCTATAAAGTCTTAGAGTCATCATTGTGTAATTGTAAATTGTGTATAAAAATAAATAATTAAATAGTTAAATAATAATTGTATTTAGAACCCCAGTGAGCAAGCCGAAGGCTTATGAATCCCGAGGTTGAGACAGGGAAACAAATAAAATAATATTAGCGTAGATGCATTATAGATTATGAGAAATGTTTCTGGTTCCGGCAGACCTGACTAAAGCAGCCTAATTGTGAGTTGATGGATTAATTAGGTGAATACCTGGCTAAATAGACAAATCTTTAGTCTAGACTTAAACTGAGTGAGTGTGTCTGCGTCCCAAACAGTGTTAGGGAGACTGTTCCATAGTTTTGGAGCCAAATAGCAAAAGGATCTACCTTAAGACATTGCGAAAGCTGGCCACCCTACTACTTCAGAGTTTTTAATATGAGTGACTCACTCTTGTCTCTCAGTCAGAAAATTCTGAAGAAATGGTGACTGAGCGCCCGCTTATATAGCCCTACTGTGCACCTAAAAGGGCAGGGCTTAGACACCATTGCCAATCAGAAAATTGGAGTGATTGTACAAGGGTTTCAACAAGGTCATGTAAGGACACTTCCCCATAGTGCTTACAGCAATGTCACGTTCCCTTCATCTCAGGGTACCGAGGTTACAGGTGTAACCGGAGAGGCTTACCACCTTAACATGGTCATAACAGGAGTTAAAAGATTGTAGTTAACTCTGCATGGTCAAGGTTAGTAAGGGATTCTATCACACAAATCCAGGATGTGAATTACAGGTGGGATGGGTCTTAAATTAAGGCTATGTTAATTATTGAATTATTTGAATATAATCATTAGAATTATGACTTTGTTTAAAAGGTATATACAATAGTTCACCTTTGATTTTGCCTCAAAAATTATCGATCAAATTATTTGCACATTGACCTAGTAAAACTTGTGTCTAAACTTTTGAAACTCTGTATTTCAATGTTTATCCTGTATTTTACCACAGAGCTGTTGAATGCCTGATTCTGATTGGTTGATGGACATTCTAAGGTGTATAATAATCTTTCAGAAAAACGCATGACTATGAAGTAGTTCAAGGTCCTGACCGCATGACGGTTCCATATCACTTCGCCAAATTTTTTCAGTTATTTCAAAGTGCCGTACAGGCTACCACAGCAAAATAACCAAATAAAATATAGACATTGGCTATGTAAACCAGATAAGAATGACAATGTCTATAATATCCAAAATGTATTTTAATATCTGTGGAAAGTAACCTTGCGCGCTCTCTCTCTCTCTCTCTCTCTCTCTCTCTCTCTCTCTCTCTCTCTCAGTCTTTCACTCTCACCCACCCACCCACACACCTACATGCACACACACACACACATGCATACGCACACACATAGACACTCACAGGCAACGCAGAGAGCCTTGATGTCAACTCATCCCCGTGACTTAATAAAACAGTTTAGCAACAGGGCATTACAGTAGTCCAGTCTTGAAATTACCAGAGCTAGTTCTAAAGTGATACTTTCAAACTAGCAATGAAGGCTACCAGAGGTACCAAAGCAAGACGCTGAATCCATGGCATAAGAAAGTAGTTCTACTCACAAGAGTGTTTTAGGGCTGAGAAATAAAAAACCTGAAAAATGTCTTGAGGTGTGGTAACTGTGGTATAAATGGAATAATCGACTCCGGCCCATTGAATTATTGTAAAATAATGCACAACTGAAGTGTAACGTGTTCCTTACTTATAACCAGGGGTCAGCCCATCCTACAGGCAATGCTTAGGGGGCCTAGTGAAAAAGTGCATAGTCGATTAAAATATCATAACTTCAAGAAACATCGATGACTCTTATTTTGAAATTTAATTTCACGCACAGCAAAGTGTTCATTAAGATCATTGCGCATGAACCTCATCATTTAACTTACAAATGTAATTTACATTTACATTATTTTTATTTTGTTGTACTAAATAATCATTAATCTGGGTAGTTCAAGCTGTTCAAGTTCTGAAATTACAAGCATTGTCAGACTCAGCAGTGTCTTTGCGATGTGACATATTGTCTTCATCTAAATCTATTTTAAACAGCATTTTCTTGCATTATCTTGTATACTGTACTTATTATACTTGCAGTTTCTGGGACCTCATATTAATTGAGACAATAGTGTATTTGTACTTGTAGAAAAAAGTTATATGGTGAAATGGTGAAAACATTTGACTCGTCATAGAACCTTAAAGGAATAATTCACCCAAAAATGAAAATTTGCTGATAATTTATTCACTCTCAGGCCATCCAAGATGTATCTGAGTTTCTTTCTTCATCAAAACAGAATTTAAGACTTTTAGGATTACATTTCAGGCCTCTTCCTCTAAAAAATGCAAGTGAATGTACTCCATTTTTTGACGGTCCAAAATGCATATTTAGGGTGCATCAAAATAATCCACACAACTCCAGTAGACAAATAAAGTTCTTCTGAATGCAAATGATTGATTATTTTGAGAAACAAAACAATACCTATATACCTTTTAACTACAAATGTTCGCTTCCGTACATCTCTGTGACGTGCGCTCATGAGAGGGATGACGTAAGCCTGTTGGTAAGTTCATGTGTCACATGGAGGAGGAGTCAGGAAGCACGATGAAATAGAATTTCATGTCTATACTTATATTTTTCATCTGGTCGAGGTTGATTTGGGTTTTAGAAAGTAATATAGTAATAAGTAATGCATTTACTTTTCAGACAGAGTAATTAGTACAGTAATCTAATTACACTGTAGAAGATGTCATTAGTAGTTAGTAATTAATTACTTTTTTAGAGTAATTTACCCAACACTGGTAGAGAGGTTATGTAGAGAGAGGTTATTGTTGTTGGTGTGTGTGTTGAGGCGTTGGATCATGGTGGATTAGAGGTAATCTTGGCCAGTGACACTCCCCAGTGGTCGGATCACTGAACACAAAGCCTATCAGTCTTTCCACTGAACACACCTCACAGCGAAAGAAGCCAAACAACCTTTTACCAACAGCTAAAAGCATGTTAACCTCAGTGAGGTTTGTGTGTTTAACCCTCATATGCATACACATAAACATGGTATTGCTCAAGACAGTTGGAGCTTCAAACTGTCAAGTGTTCATTAGTACCTTACATAGGGGACAGACACAAACAAATAAAAACCTCTTAGAGCAAGCACACAGTGAGGGGAAAGCTAATCTCTTTGTATTCAATTTCATATTAATAAACAAAGCAATTTAATGTGTAAATTCCTCACCACAAATGACTCATTTTTACTAATGACTCTCCAGATGAGCGAAAACTCAACTGGACTAGAAATGTAATATCTGTCTCAAGGCCAGAGCCATAATTCATCCTCTCTAAAATGTTTTCACAGTTTCAGTGTGGCATTTTGCTTGCCCTTACAGACTACTTGAAATGGTTTAACAAAAACCATTTTCTTTCCTCTGAGATATTTAAGCAATATTACAAGAGCAAGAGTGCTGTTGTACTAAATATCAACAATACTTAATATCAGATTCAGCCATAGGCATGAGACTGCAGGCTTTTAAAGCAGTTCTTTAAGTCAGGGCCACTTCTGTCAAATTAATACTTTTATTGACTTGTGACAATTGAAACAATTTGTTGTTGTTGGCGGTATGGTTATGTTCTGGGCAAACTCCCCATCTATCCATGCAATCATGCATGAACAGAGCGGGGAAAGCAACAAATCAATTAAAGGAGTGGAGCTGGGGATGGAGGAGAGTGTTAAGTGCAGCCTGCAGCCATGCATTGGAAAGGAAGCTAAGAGAATTAATGAATGGTAGACTTAAAAAGAACCACTCTGGGGTGCGTTTCTCGTACAACGAGGTACCTGACTGCTTAATCACCATAGTACAATTTATCGTTGGAGAAATTAACTAGCTAGTCATGACTGTCCCGAAACCGTAGCAACTATGTTGCACAGAGCTGTCCTTAATGATATTACGCAGGGGGTGGAGTAATAACTTCTGTGAATATTAAATTATAAAAGCTCATTTACACATACACCAGAAAGCCGTTTAGTGCACAAAAGCTTCTGAAGACACAAAAGCCATGTGCATGATATAAATGCGACAGATGATTGCGCTGCAATAGCGAGGTTTCCCTCTACATCAGACTTCGGGGTTCCCCCGATGCACTTGAGCACATATGCATATGCGCACTCTCCAAAAACATATAAGAACTTCACTTATGCATTAACATAAACACACAAAAGACGTGTTCTCCGACAGAAACTGTGTGTAATAAAGCGCTTTCTCTTAGCAGCCTTTAATTCCATAAACGGTTACATTCGTGTTTATTATGGATGTCATAAAATATCGATTATTGATAGGCATGTTATTTTATCTATATATTTTTGAGGCATCGATATATTAAAATTAGCCGACATTTAAATTAGAAGCCCAATTTGCGTGCTTTCCAATACACTCAGTTAGCCTGTTTAACAGTCTGGCATAATAGAGTTGGGAGACCACAAGAGGAAGATATAACATTTACTGAAGACGGTCACGGTCACGATCACACACACATTGAGGAAGAGTTGAAGTGGCACAGGAGATGGTATTCCAAAGTTACAATTTGTGGTGGTACTTCAAGAATGAACAAAGTGACGTTGATGAGTTTGCAAGTAAGTGAAACTGGTGTAACAGCGCAAACTGAACGATTAGAAATGGCAATGTTTATTATGCAATTTCTCTGTATGTAGGTCTTTCTTCAAGCTAACCACAAAACAGCATACTTGTAACTGAAAATAAATTTTGTAGGCTACATGAAAGATGTAAATAATATATCCATTGATGGCTAGAGTAAATAATCTTTATCCACTGATAATGATTTGGGTTTAATTTAATGGAAAACTATGCGAGTTGCACTCTGTGGCACTTCAGAATGTAGACAACGAGCGTTGGTGGTGTGTGCAAATCTTTTGTAGAAAATAAATAATTGTTTTGAATTTTAGAAGTGCCATGTCGTCCGCCAGACGCCCTTTGATTTACCCTGCCGCTCACACTTTATTAAATTTGTGTTGAGAAATATGCCTGAAGAGACAAATACTGTTGTGGAATGAGCAGCCCTATTTATATCTGAAAAAAATCCCGAGATATATCGTCATTATATAATCATTGGAAAAATCTTCTGATTATCGATGCATGAAAAAGGCAGTGAAGTGGAAGTCTAATTATGTCCACACAGCAAACTAACAAGAAACTATGCTTCTAACCACAGGTAAGAGCTGTAGTTCCAACCACACAACTTTGGGTTGCTGTTTGTGAATGTTCATTGGAACTATGGTTTAGTGAAACACCAAATTGTTTAACTATGTTGCTAACGATGGAACTTGCAACCATAGTTGGATAACGATGCTTTTGGGAAATTTGTCTAATTGTATTGGTAGACGTCATGATCAGCTGTGTAATGTGACCGATGCTTGAAATAAACAAGACACAAAATGGCTAGTTGGCTAGGGGGGGACTGGGGTCACATTCAGCAGCAGTGTGAACATACAAACTGACACACAGGGCTTGAGAGAAATGAAAGTGCTCAGGTACAGGTGGTTTACGAGGACATTTTTTTAGGTTACAAACTGCTAATTACATGCTATAAATGTGGTTTATGAGGACATTTCTAGTGTCCCCATAATTCAAATTGCTTAAAAAACATACTAAACAATGTTTTTTTTGAAAATGTAAAAATGCAAAAAGGTTTCTGTGAGGGTTAGGTTTAGGTGTAGGGTTAGGGGATAGAATCTATAGTTCGTACAGTATGAAAATCATTATGTCTAATGAGTCCTCGTAATGATAGCTGCACCAACGTGTGTGTGTGTGTGTGTGTGTGTGTGTGTGTGTGTGTGTGTGTGTGATTCAGCCACAATTTGAATGAAATGCATCCAAAATCTTAATGATTTGTAAGCTGGATGTTTTATCTTGCACAATGGGAAGGAAGGAGAGCAGAGAGAGAGCATGTTCAATCAACTTCTCGTTCTTTTTCTCAACCTCCTGTTTTTCTCTGACTATTTTAGTGCAGTAGGTTGCGCAGGATTGAGAACATGTGAATGTTTTATAGGCTTACATAAGGGACCTCACTCCAGAGACAACCGACCTCGTTATCGTTCATTTAGCAGTGAAAAACAGGATAGATAGATGGGGTGGGGGTAGATGAGAGTATGAAAAGAGAATGGGGAATGCAGAGGGAAAGAAGCTTGTACATGCAGAGAAGCTGGGGATGATGGGATACATTTGTGAAATGAATGTAGGAAAGAGAGGCAGGATTCAGGTGTGCAAGTGATATGAGTGTTCAGAGAGAGGGTGGTAGGGAGAATATAATGCAGTTGATTCCAGCTTGATTCCATTTAGTTTCTTTTATCTGTTACCCGGAATACCTCAGGGAAGCTTAGCTTGTTAGCATCGCTTGGTCAAAGAAATATAGGTCTTTGCTGGAGATATACTGTTGATGAAACATCTTTCTCTCCGATTCCTTTTCTCATACTTTCTCTCTCTTGCTTACAAAAAAAGGTCAGAGTTTCCTATGTAGCAGTGGGATGCCATTTAAATCGTACCTGATATTAGAGCTTGTCTCTACTTATCTCTACATTGCCAGAGGCTTGTCTCTACATATCGCAGCCCTCATACATCTGGAAATGGTTGCATAATGTGCAGCCAACCAAAGCTAACCATGTGTTTGCATGTGCGCATTTGAGAGCCACAGACCGTATGGGCTTGTACCCCTGGAGTGTATTGGATGACTGTGTTCAGGTTTAATATGACAGATTGTGTAATTGCCTCAACTCTCCTTGATTGTGTTATTAGTGTGATGAGTCGCAGCCCCCTAGATTTAACCCTCTGATCCATGATGTTCACTACAAGCTGATGTGTATCATTTTTTTCAGTGTTAAAATCCCTTCTCGTATTCCAGCTTAATATGCATAGTAAACTAAAAGTAAACAGTTTGTAGGTTGATTAGGTGGTGGTGATAGGTCGGTTGCCTACACACCTGCAGCCTTTCTTCAGTCATTCAGACACTTCAGAGACTGACATAGTCTGTTATACTTTCTGCACAGGGTGGGATCAGTATTTATGATAGTATGCTATATTTTTAAGTTCACAACAATAGATGTAGGTTAATGGTTTTAAAAGGGCACATTCTTTACACATGCTTACCTACAAATTTCCATTGGCTTACATTGGTCTAAAAAATGTATGGAGCCACTTTTTCAAAATACATAATTAAAAACATTAATGGGAATGATTATATTCTTGTTTTTAAGAACAAAGAGATATTATTGTTGTTGTTTTTATAAGATTTATTCATTCATGCATCAAAAGGTTATTAAACGAAGCAGCTGGACTTCAGCACCACGGACAGCAGCAGAACTGCAGCACAAGGACTGATGTAGAGCAGGGTGTGCTGACACCTGAAGAGGTTAACAGAGTTTACTGGAGTCATTTCAGATAGTACTGTTACAGCACAATGATGCAAGACAGATGCAAGACAAAACGGCAGGAAAACAGGGAGAGATGGATTTGGAGAGAGGGGTGATGTAATTGTCACATTACATGTAATTGATTTGGCATATAGTGTTGAAAATTATGCCATCTTGCATGTGTCATCAAATCTTTTTATTCACTAAATCGTATTAAGATTCAACAAACTACCCTCTATTGCCTCAGCGTTTTCATAAGTGATGTTTGTCCCACTTCAGTATAATGTTAACAGAAACTTCTTGAGGGTTGCATATTTTACATGAACAATATGTCACTAAGCATTTTTGCACAGTTTATGCCATTTATTTCCTATACCTTTTAGCGGAAAACGAAATAATGAGTGAATGTGCTGTCCTCCACAGTGGGGAGAAAATGTTCTGTAATGGGTTTTCATTTCATTTGAAAACAATTGAAAAGTTATTACAGTGACAGATTTAGCCGTTTGTAAATTTGGTCAAGGGCAATGCAGTTGTGCAGGAACAGAGAGGGTTGTGTTCAGTGACAAGAGCTTTTCTTTTCTGAAATAGAGTCATAATTTAGGAAAGACATCTCAGAAAGCCATTCACATACTGTAATTTAAATTAAAAAAAATAAAAATGTAAATCACAAAGCACATTTGTAAACTAAAGTTGTAAGTATGCATCATGGTAATATTGTACTGGATTTACTTAATGCTGATTTTAAGTGGGAAACAAATTATTGTGTCCAGACCTGATGATTTTCATTAGTGTCGTAAAGTAATGAGAATCTAATGAGAATCACCTGTGAGAATGGGAATTAAAAACAAGCTAAAAAGTGAAACATACAGATATGAGTAATTACTGTAATGAGAATGACAATTAAGCACAAATGAATTTTGTTCTAAACCTGTATTATTTTCTTTGTTGAAACACAAAGGATGTTAGGCAAAATGTTTGAGTGGATGGTAAGTGGATGGTGTTTTATACTGTCAAGCTCCAAAAAGAACAAAAAAAGACCATAAAAGTATCATAAAAGTAGTCCATACGACTCATGTGCTATATTCCAAGTATTCTGAAGCTGTATGATAGCTTTGTTTGGGGAACAGACCAAAAGTTGTTTTTTACTGATAATCTTTGCTTCTGAGGTTGAGTAAATTATTTTCATTTGAGGTGAATTATTTCTTTAATTGGCCTTCACTATCAACTTAAGGCCACAAATGCCATCTCAGATTATTTAATAAACTTAAATAAAATGCTGATTTGTTAGGGGCACTTTACTAAATCTCATTGTTTAAGTTAGAAGGCCCATTTAGGGTTTGCTTGTTATATCTTAAATATAAACAGTACAGTGTTGTAGATCATATGACAGTCCTATCAGATTTTAATAGCTCAAAATTCTTCATCTCCAGAGTTTCAGAAAGCAATTAAGTGCTTCTATTACAAGCTTATGTCATCTCCTGAGCGCGCACACACATGCGCATAACAATCTCCAACACGCACACGTTCACGAATATGCAAACATTATAAAACACAGCAGTTAATTACAACAATGAAATGTAATTAGTTAGTGTATAATTAGTTGCAGGGGTTAACTTCTCTATATCAACTAAGCTTTAAAATGAGCTATGACTCATGTTTGCTTAACATCTCAATAATTATGAAATTTTCTGTCCAAAAAAACAAAAAACAAATCTGCATTTCAATGGAATAGAATTTGCCTTTTATCACAGCGACATATTTGTGTGTTTGTATCTAAAGCTTTATGCTACACTGGGGTAAATGAATGATTATTAATTGAACCTCCTTGATCTGATGTAGAAAGTGTTTATGGATTAAGTCATATGGGATAGTTAAAGGGATAGTTCACCCAAAAATGAAAATTCTGTTATAATTTACCCCCTTTATGTTATTCAAAACCTAGTCTTGCATAGCCAAAACTTTGACTAATTGGCAAAAGGTCCAGTCCACAACATACGATTTTTACTCCACTGATGGCAGAACAGTGAACAGTACTGAAATCACCTTAAAAATAATGAAAATGTGTATAGACTGATGAGAATTTATGTCTTAACCAAAATACTTTTTCAGAAATAGGGTTAAAAATGTAAGTACTCTGTACCAATACTAGAGAAATTTCTCGATTCTCAATACCAATTGTGATAACACAGCAAAAATTAAAAAAGTTTTTTTATTATTATTATCTAATTTGATAGCAAATATTGTTTCATGTTCTCAAGTAATTATTATAGACAGGTAAACAGTCAGTAATTAAAGTGAAAACAAAGCTTTTTTTGTCCCGCTGCTAACTGATTGTTTTATATTCATACCTCACCAGTATTTTGAAAAAATTTTTCAAGTGTTTTTGACCGCTTAGGTGTGTATCAGCATAACTGCGAGCAGAGGTACCGAAATGAGGTGCGCATGTACTTAAATGAGTTTGTACTCGGTACCACCGGTTCTGCAGAAAGTCTAGTATCATTACATCTTTTTTACCCCTAAAACTCTTTTAATTTTAAATATTTGGGCTGTTGTCCACAATTTTTCACACTCAAATTTATAAGCTCACCATTCACACATACTGTGGACTAATTGCAAAATTTGGTCTCATTTTTCAGAGAACCGCCCCAATAAATAAAAAAAAAAGACTCCAATTATTCATAAATAAAATTGTATGTGTGTATAATCTTATGATAAACTGATTAAAAAAAACAAAAAAAAAAAAAGATTTATTTGTCCTAACTTTGTAAACATGTAATTCTGGTTCTGTTCACTCAATCACTTTGAAATGTCTCATTTTATTCCACTAGGTGGCAGAAAGCACTAGAAAAAAAATTCTCTATCACATTCCATCACAATATACAGATCTGAAATGTAGGTGGTGCTCTAACGCATTTTAGCCCTCGCAGATGTGCTCGTTCATAGAAATTCAGTCTAATTTTCAGTTCAAGCACCACCCTTTGTTGATTCATTGAATATCTCGGCCTCTGAGTGGACTAGAAGCTCAATCGAGGTGTCATTAGAAAGCTGGATCCTCCCCTCCCCATTTTATCATCAGTAGACAAAAACATATTTTCTGATGATTTGTTTTGCATACTTTTCCTTCTGGATGGCATATTTTGTTCTGGACATCTAAGATATAACATTGGATTATTCAGCCAAGCAAGCTCACAGACAAGTAAACAATGGCTAATTTGTTTAGAGAACTTCCTAAGGTAAAAGCAGATATTAGCTATTTGGGGCTTACAGCAGAAGTTATCGGAGCATAAAAGGGACGTTTGTATTCGATGACTTACAGAAATAATATTTCACTTCTGATTCTTTTGAAAATCTTTGAACTGTGGTGTTAGAGCAACAAAATTAACTATACAATTCCTGAGATTGAGAGCTTTCATTTGATATATGACTTGTCCATTTATGTGCTATGCAAAGGACTTTTATGTTTATATAACTATTTCAACCCCATTACCTCTGGGGGTGCTAATTTTCAGTGCGAGTGTTTTGTGGCCTTATTTTGTTATTTTAAGTAACATAAATATCTCTGAAAAGTTCAGATACTTAGCTTTCAAATGATACCTCGTATGACTTTAATGTTTTAAGTGTAAACTTTTTTCGCGATATACTCCTTTGGACATAGAGTTTAAGGGATTTTAATGATAGTGTCAGCTAGGTTCCAAAGTACTTCTGACATCCCTATTCACAGATTTAACTCAGAAAACAAAGGCAAATATTCAGTTTTGCTCCTGGATATCTAGTTAACTTGCTCTTAAGTATCTCAAACTAATTTTAAATATTTTTAAAATATTTTTTGCCACCAACCTGGAAATATCCAGTGATGATTTAATCCACAAAAATGCTTGTTGTATCAACCTGGTATCTTTTAAACACAACTCTGTATTCAGGCAGACTGATAAAAACCCTATGTGATCTTACTCTCGGAAGTTGCATTAAGTCAGCCAATCAGATTAGAGCTTGCTAGATTGCGAATGTGCTTTCCAGTTTTGTGTGCAATATGCATTATAAGATTTGAAACCCATGTCAAACATAAAACATGATATTTTGCTGAATTGCTAGAGGTGACATTTAATCCAAAACTTTGCCAATTTATAAAGGTGATGATACTAATATATCTTTCTTTCCATTTCTCTTTGCAGTGGACGGTTGCACTGATTGGTCCGTGGACTATCTGAAATACCGAGTATTACACGGGGAGCCAGTGCGGATAAAGTGTGCTCTGTTTTATGGTTATATCAGAGCCAATTACAGCCAGGCCCAGAGCATTGGACTAAGTCTGATGTGGTACCGGAGTTCTGGGCTGGGTCATGGTGACTTCGAGGAACCCATCTCCTTTGACGGGGTACGCATGAGCAAGGAGGAAGACGCTATCTGGTTTCGACCAGCCGAGCTGCAGGACGGTGGTCTTTATTCCTGCGTGCTGAGGTGAGAGAAGGGCACAAAAACATGTACAGGAAGCACATGTGTATGCATGAACACTCACATGCTTAGATATCCAGAGAGACACACACAAACACTCTCTCTGCCTCTGACACATTAGTTGGATTGTGTAACATGTTTAACTTCCTTCTTTGATGTTTTTGATTGTCTTTCAAAGCCTTTCAAAGAAAAGTGGCATGCTTAGAAAAAATTGTGTGTGTGTACGTGTGTTTGCGTCTGCATGAATTATTATTACCGTTTTTATTTTCTTCTTTTTTTTTTTCAATTTAGATAATCTTTCATTAGTTTTCACTCTATGCATGTAAGGTTTAGGTTTTCCAGTGTTTTCTACTTTGTTTAGTTTTATTTTATTTTTCCAGTATATTTAGTTTTTATTTTCTGGTTTAATATTTAAGGGCTGCCAAAGTTAACTGGTATTCAATTTCTCATGGCTGTCTAGTATTATCGCTTATCTAGTGGCATGTTCATGTTTAATATAGGTTGTGAAGGTCATCTGTCAATTTTTTGTCCATTATTTTTAATAAACTGTGTATCAAAAACTAAAACTTTTTTTTTTAACTTTTTTTTTTATTTATTTTGGCAATGGCAATATCATGGCAATGTAGTTTAGCTTAGTTTCAGTTTTTCCAATAATGTTTGTTCTTATATTTATTTCAGTTAATAAAAAAGTTTTTTATTTTAGTTTTCATTAATTACACTGGAGAGTTGATGTTTGTATCCAAAACTTCTCATGGACAGTAGAAGTGGATGTGAAATCAGTGAGACGGCAGTGGACAGTGAAATGTTCTGTCATCCATCAATCAAACACTGACACTCCGACACTCTCCTATAATGCCGCGGGCCACTGTCACACATATTAAACAGCCAGGCAACTCTCAAGGGTCCTCATTTGCTCAGGTTCCAACTGACTTGAGGTCAGAACATATAATCTACTCATCATATTCACTTTTTCATCACAGAATGTCTGTCTTTGTGTGTGTATGCATGGTAGTCAGACAGACAGAAAGAAAGACATGAGGAAATAATATACTGCTAATTCATTGCATTCCCATTGTACAAAAATAAACTTTCATCTTGCAATGTTGTTGTTGTTTTGTTTTAGTTTTAGTTTTATTACATGTACTCAAAAAGACCATGTAAACTAAGACATAAACTCTTTTTCAAAACCTAGTGAGCTGCCTACCTAGACAGCATTTTAAGGCATCACGCAGTACATTTACATTACAAAGTTGATTTCAGTCAGAATAAAACAACAATTTGTCTTTTTAAAATGTCATATAAACGATTTAGTCTAACAATTTTTGTGAAGTCGGACTAACAGACCTACAGTAGATCATGCGATTGAAGCTCGGCTTCATTCAGCATTTATACATGTTAATCTGACCACAACTGACCTTGCCGTTGTGCACATGATCCAAAAGACAGAGGTGAGACGCAACAAGTATTTAAAATTTCCTCAGCAGACGTCCTTCAACTATTCAGTTACGTGTTGTGTTATGAATACTTGAACAGACAGATAAAGACTGTAGCTTGACAACTCCTGATACCAAGATTGTTCCAAAAAGTAGGCAAGTAGTTTATAGTTTCCTTCTTTTGGCCAAATCAAATGGGGCTGTTCTCACAGGATGTGTTCTTTCATCCATCTGCACTATTATTTAGTTGTTGGTCTATCTTGGCGTTGGATGTACACCTTTGACCACTGCAATACATCTTGGTGCTTTTTCAGTATCTTGCACCATGAGCACCATATTTTTAAGACATTGTGTCAATATAAAAATGCATCTTGAGGCCCCTGCATTTCTAATTCCAGAATGCATAGTGCCAAGCTTAGTGAATATATCACCTAAGATGGTATACAAGTCAAGAGAAATATCAATTAATAGTAAAATTATTCTGTATTTAATATAATAACAAAAGGTATTGATTACAAACTGTCCAGTCTAATTAATAAAGTACTATTTCACTCAAAATTGTGTGTACTGTGTGTTTTAATGCTTGTTAGACTATGTGTCATTAGCTTAGCAACATGCTAACACCAGTCTCAATTGTTGGTTGAGTCTCCTCCTGTGCATTTCACTTGTAGGGTTGCCACCCGTCCCGTAAAATACGGGATCTTCCCGTATTTTAAGATAAAATTATGTGTTCCGTATCGAATCAATATGGGACATGATTTGTCCCGTATTTAAGCTGGTCAGATGGCGTCACAGTGAAATCGTTATAGATCGCAAATTTAACATTTATATAAGTTGGAAAATGTGCCTATGGCTGGTAAAGGACTGTCCGAAAAGTCCACAAATGTTGCTAAAACTGTGGATTTTTTTCTATATAAATGTTCAATAAGATCAAACAATGTATGAATACAATCACTGAGTCATAATGACAAGTACAGGTGAAGGAAGAAAAAATAAATACGTATAAACCAACCAAAATGTATACATAAATAAGATAAAGGAGACAAATAATCAAAAAGATAAAATTAAATATATTTTTAACATATAAAATATGTTTAGTTTTTTTTGTTATTGTTTTTCTAAGTCAGGGGTCAGGAAAGTTCTAATTTAAGCATATAAGAAAGGGTATACAATTTTTTAGCATTTATTGCTAAAACTGTGGAGGATATGGTTAGGTGCCCTCATTTAAATGCCCCTTATTTTAAAACTTCAAAAGTGTCAACCCTATTCACATGTGGAATGCTATTTGTTTGACAAGCAGAGATACTGCCTATGTAGAATGTTTCAAATTAGTCACTTATGAGAATCCATTTCAGTTAGGATGTTGCCTTATAAGTTTGCTGAGCTGCCTTTGTAGACAAAAGACAGCAAGGCAGCTCACTAGGTTTTGGAACAAATAAGAACTGTTGTGTTATTGTTCTGTTTCCTCTGCTGAGACTGGCTTTGAGCTGATTAAACCATAAACAACAGTTTTCAATGAAATTCTTCATGGGAGAATGGATATTTTTGTATTCTTTTTAGGTTTTAAAACATTTGCTTTACAGCTAATTGGGCAGAGAAAGAGAGCTTATAGTTCATTTTTGTGAACTTATTTTATGGATTTTACAAAAGCCAAGTGCAGTGCAGGTTGCTGCCCCAAGCACTCTGTAACCACGGTAACCCAGTAGGAGGTGTGAGGTCATTACATTGAAAAGGTCAAATTTCAACAAATCTTATCAGCAGCTATTAAACTCAAAGCTCTTGGACAAAGCTAACTCAAATTCAAAATTCAATGGAGACACATTCATCAGTGTAGAGGTGTGTATTTACATGCAACACTTCAATGTTAAAGTGTGTTATGGTGGGCGTGCATGTGACAGACTTTAATAGTTCACCTAAAAATGTAAATTCTCTTATCATTTACTCATCCTCATGCCATCCCAGATGTGTATGACTTTCATTCTTCTGCAGAACACAAAGATTTTTAGAAGAATCTCTCAGCTCTGTTGGTCCTTTCAATTCAAGTGAATGGTGACCAGACCTTTGAAACCCCAAAAAGGATATAAAGGCAGCATAACCGTGATCTATCACTATAGATAAATAAAAAATCTCCACCTTTGACCAGCCCCAACCAGTAAGTGGCAGAATGTGAAAATGAAAGTCACTTCCACACCAGAAGGTGAATGTGAGAGTGAAAGTGGAGATTTATAGTAAATAATGACTTAAATATTGATCTGTATCTCACCCACACCTATCATATTACTTCTGAAGACATGGATTTAACCACTGGAATCATATGGATTACTTTTATGATGCCTTTATGTCATTTTTGGACCTTCAAAGTTCTGGTCACCATTCACTTGCATTGTGAACACCAACAGAGCTTAGATAAAAAAAATTAAAAAATTGTAATCTTCAAAGCACCATACACACAGAGAACACAATTAAAGGTATAGTTCAACCAAAATTGAAAATTTGGTAATTATTTACTCACCTTAATGTTGCTCCAAAACCCGGATGACTTTCTATCTTCCATGAAACACAAAAGGTGAAAGGTAAATAGTCTTCTCAGGATTTTTTGCCATGTAGTGATTTTTGACTCTTCTGTCAAACTCGAAAAAATACACACACAAAAAAAACATCATATAAACAGTAAAAGTAATCGATATGACTCATGCACTATATTCCAAATCTTCTGAAGCTATACGAATACTCTGTGAAATAAACCAAATGTATTAAAGTTGTTATTTACTCTCAAATCAAATTATTATTGAAGCACTGAAATCAAATATGATGGCTATATCAATAACATCAAACCTTATTGGTTCTCATCGCATCTCGTGACTAAACATTTTGTCGCAAGAGCCAATGAGGTTTGATGTTACTGACGTAGCCACCATATTTTAATTTTAGCACTTTGTTATTTAAAAAAATATACATAAATACAAATTTTTAGGGTTCACATAAGAAAGAAAGTCATATTCTCGTTTTTGGGTGAACTACTCCTTTAAATGGGTCATAAAATGAGAAATCAAATTTTCCTTAATCTTTTGAAATAATCATTCAATGTACTGAAAACGTATTATACCTTTAAGAACTCAAAACTTTCTCCTTGGTCCAGAAAGACCACCAAAAAACTCTTGGCGAACTTCTGCAACTTTCTGACATAAGACAGATGAATAAATGAGCACATGACCTCCTAAATTCTAAATCCTTCATGACCTACAGACAGACAGGATGTATTTTTGGTGTTCAGAAACTTGGCCCGCCCAGTCACATTGAGGTAGTAAAGGTTAGAAGTGTGATGATACTATTATTCCTAACACTAGAAGAACTAAAGATATGAGTAAAATGAGGGAAAGTCAGGCAAACAATGTGTTGTTCCTGAGTGTGTAGTCACTCTCATATATCCTTCAGAAGGATCCTAATGTTAGGAAAGAGTGCCTGAAATTTATTTTTAACAAGGCCCTTATTATTTCAGTCTGATCCTAACAGTTTGTGCAGCAAATTTCAGCTCAGATTGTTTTGTGAACCTATCACAATGTAATGCAGGCTTTGCATAGAGGCTGTTAATGATGGTTGGGCAGAACCAAGTAGCAAGCCCGCAACATGTAAATGCAGCTTAGTGTGTTTGCATATATGTCTCAAAGGCAGTGCAGTAAAAAACAGCCCTCAGACAGAGGTTGGAAAATGATCATGAAAACTTAATTATGTTTTTGGTGCAAGGGGCCTGGGTAGCTCAGCGAGTAAAGACACTGACTACCACCCCTGGAGTCGCGAGTTCGAATCCAGGGCGTGCTGAGTGACTCCAGCCAGGTCTCCTAAGCAACCAAATTGGCCCGGTTGCTATGGAGGGTAGAGTCACATGGGGTAACCTCCTCGTGGTCGCTATAATGTGGTTTGCTCTCAGTGGAGCGCGTGGTGAGTTGTGTGTGGATGCTGCGGAGAATAGCGTGAAGCCTCCACATGCGCTATGTCTCCACAGTAACATGCTCGACAAGCTACATGATAAGATGCGCGGACTGACGGTCTCAGACACGGAGGCAACTGAGATTCGTCCTCCACCACCCAGATTGAGGCGAGTCACTATGCCACCATGAGGACTTAGAGCACATTGGAAATTGGGCATTCCAAATTGGGGAGAAAAAGAGGAGAATTTTTTTTTTTTATGTTTTTGGTGCAAAAGGCATTGACACCAAATGATATCATAAGAACCCTTTAAAACCTTTGAGAAAACAATTTCTATAAATTTTCTATTTGTATACCATCAAAAGAAAAGCAAATAATTTTTAGCCCCACATGATTTTACTTCTATTTCACATGTTTTATTTTTGTATAATTGGTTAAGTTTATAAACTCTATACGATTATAACAAATGTGTGATCAGTGATATCACTGGGTGAGAATGTGTTAATCTAATTGCAGATAGCACAGTATATGTTATGTACTCCCTCTTTTACAGGAATTCCACGTTTTGTATGAAGGTGTCAATGACTTTGTTGGTTGCTGATAATGACACAGCAGGCTGTTATAACTCAAAACTGCGCTACAGTGAGAAAGCAGAACTGGGCAAGAGTAAAGACATCACCTGTCCTGATATCCAGGATTATATTCAGCCTGGAGAAAAGCCGCAGATAACGTGGTACAAGGTACAGTGTAAGATCTTGTTTGTTTTCATTATAAAAATAGGTAGCTGACATGCAATACTTTTGGAAAGTTGAAATATCCTGCAGTGTAACATGCATAACATTTTGCTCATTTGTTTATTCATACATTTAAAAACTCCAGCCTGATCTCATGAAAATCATGTGACCGTGGCAACATTGCAAAACAAAATTACGTGCTTCATTGCACGTTTTGCTGCAGTTTCCCATGGAAATGCCCAGCGAGGGGCGCCTAAACAAGTAAAATGGTGTCGTAATCAGATGAGGTTTTTTAATGATAGATGAAGGTTTTAATAAGTAAAACATACCTCCTAAACCTAAAACATAAACCTAAACTTAACCAAGTGTCTTAAAAGCAAATGATAGGTGAACAAAACAGACAAACCCTTACCCTTAACCAACACCTAAACCTAACCGATAGTGTCCTAAAAGGAAATGCGCCATGAAAAACACATTTTCTGAAGTAACAACGGCATTTTGTGTCACTTCTTTGACACTTTTATCTCATGTGTCAGCTTATGTGCCTGGCTGGGTTTGAGCCTGTCTTTCAAGTTTAAAGTCCAGCACTCTATCAGTTGATGTGTACAAGTGTAAAAATGTATTCTTTTTCAAATGATGCATTAGAGTAAAAGTGTTTCGATATTAAAACATAGCAGTGTGTGAGTAACAGAGCAAAAAAAGATGTTTATAATGTCATAATCAGCCATTGTACTCGTGATTTGTGTGCAAGTGAATAAAACGCACAGTTGTTGTAGCACCTCTAGTGTTAATTTCACCAGGCGAAATAGAATGCGGCACATAAAACTCAGTTTGCACATGTGTAACTATAATAAATTTAATTCTATGAGACTAGGTTGCAAAAAATGTATTGGAAAAACTTGTAGAAACGGTGACCATTTACGGGACCCAAGATATTTTCCCCTATACATTTATGAAAAATTCTAACCTAAAGTCCTGATTTTGATTAAAATGCAAAAAATAGGCCATGGACAGGTTATGCATCAACTACCCCAATACACAAACATGTTTGAGATGGTGACTGTGTCCAATAAGGTGCAGCTTCATCTCTATATTATTTCTCTCAGGAGTGTAATGTGCAGCAGTGGAGGAGCAGTGTACTACAGACTGCAGACACACTCTCCATACAGGAAGTGAGGGAGGATGACATTGGCAACTACACCTGTGAACTTGTTTTCGGAGGGTTCCAGGTGCGGAGGACGACCGACATGAGCGTGACAGGTAATACTGTATGACATCTCACGTGTTTTAAAACTGAACTGTGTAACTTTTTCGATGATTTAAATACTTTCTCTTTACCCAGCTTAATATGCAGAGACAACTATAAGTAATCCATATGAACACTGATTTCCTCAAAACTGTAAACATGTTTCTGTGGTGCTATATAAATTGCTGTGTTTGTTTTAAGGGGTAGTTCACCTAAAAATTAAGATTCTCTCATTTAATCATCATCATGCCATCCCAGATGTGTATGACTTCCTTTCTTCTGCTGAACACAAACAAAGATTTTTACAAGAATATTTCAGCTCTGTAGTTCCCTACAATGCAAGTGAATGGTGGCCAGAACTTTGAAGGTCCAAAAAGCACGTAAAGGCAGCATAAAATTAATCCATACAACGCCAGTGGTTACATCCATATCTTCAAATGTGATAAGTGTGGGTGAGAAACAGATCAATATTTTAGTCCTTTTTATGATGAATTCTCCTGCCTGCCCAGTAGGTGGCCATACGCACAAAGAATGCAAATGCTAAAAACAAAAGTAGAATGTGAAAGTGGAGATTTATAGTACAAAAGGACTTAAATATTGATCTGTTTCTCACCCACACCTATCATATCGTGGATTTAACCACTGGAGTCATATTGATTACTTCTATGCTGCCTTTATGTGCTTTTTGGACCTTCAAAGTTCTGGCCACCATTAATTTGCATTGCATGGACCTACAGAACAGAGACATTTTTCTAAAAATATTTGTGTTCAGCAGAAGAAAGAAAGTCACACACATCTGGGATGGCATGTGGGAGAGTAAATGATGAGAGAATTTTCATTTGTGGGTGAACTATCCCTTTAAGTGGCTTGCTCAATGTTTGAAAGCAAGGTTTATATTTGCAATTCTGTTTGGTGGTGCTAGTGTCGCAGAAATTAAAAACTCCAGCTTTAACAGTGTGTGTCTGTGTGAACACCTCCTGAGATGGTCTCAGTTCTTTTTGCTGTAGAAGGCTTTTCCATTTGGAGTGTTCACACAATGCACTACTATACCAGAAATGGAGACATAAAATGTGTGTTTCATGTCGTAATTTGTCCGCAGTGTTTATGCTACGGACATGAATAAAACCATGTGGCTTATTGAGGACTGGTGTACTATTTTGACTTTGGCCAAAAAGCAACTGCATAACAACATGCTAAAAACCACCCAAAACACTTACCTGAGGGTTGTGCATGAACAAGCACCACTCATATTTTCTTTACAAAATGTCAAAATCTACTTATTTTTTCATTTGGGTCTGGTGGCAAAGAAATTATACACTGCGAAAAAGGTGTCTCATAAGGATAATTTTTAGTTTTAAATGCAGTGATAAAATCCTACATTATCCACAGCTCATGTGTGTTATGAGCACGTGCACTACCCACTCCACACATTTGACCTCTATGACTGCTTCTCACTCACATACACAATCAAAGATAGAGAGAGATAGAGAATGACATTTAAACAGACACAAAACTAATCCAGCAATGGAAAGGTCATTTTCGTCAATATTTTTTATATTTAAACATCTCTGTCCGCGATTAAACAGATATGTATTGGCCCCTTGTGAGTTTGGTCCCTTTTGCCTCTATGGTAGGTCAATAATACGGCATGTGAAAATAGATCAGACATTATTCGTTCTTTTCCTAAACCCTCATTCTGTTGAAACCTATTAAAAGACGCCGGGCTTCTCTCCTGTACTCATTTAAAGCCTATACTGCATTACGCTCTCAGGTATGATTTCATGGATGGAACTTATAGTCCAGGACTGCAAATGATTCTTGCAGATGATGAGTTTGATTTAAAGGAATAGTTCACCCAAAAATGAAAATTCTGTCATAATTTACTTAACCGTCATTCTAAACCCTTTTTACATTCTCCTACATAGTCCTAACTTTCTTCCATAGAATACAGAAGGTGAATTTTTTTAAGAATATCATGAATAATATATAGATTTTCAGGTAATAATTATTTAATTTTGGCCTGTTCCTCACACAAAAGTCATTTGAACCCCTTTTATAACACTTTTATATTTTGGAGCTTAGCAGCAACAGTCCTCATTTACTTTCATTATATCGAGAAGAGTGCTGTAGTTGGATATTCTTCAAAAATACACATTCACAGATGAAAGACAGTCAAATGAGGATGAGTAAATAATGACACATTTTTCATTTTGTGGTAAACTGTTCCTTAAACCTGCATACTGAAGCCATAGATTTGATGTTAAGAGACTTACAGCTGTTACAGCACAATCATAGCAGTATAGCTCAATTTGTTTTGAGCTGGTTATAGCAGTATGTCTCTATAATTGCTACAGAAATCTGCCTCGATGGTACATCTCTGCACGAGTTATCTGGTGAGCTGCTTTTGCGCCTGAGGGAGGAAGTTAGCGGAAGAACATGGAATCATTTTCTTGTTTTTGAGTGCTTACAGACAGTCTATTACTGCAGACATGGTTTTCGACAACAAAGATTGGAGCAGTGGGTTTTTTTTTTTTTTTTTTTTGTGCGTTTGCGTGCCTGAAAATTTGAAGCGTGAAACTGACCTAAAAACACATGGTGGATGATGTGAATCAGAACTATTGTACTTCCTCTCTCTAGACAGAGGGCCGAAAATGGATGGATACACAGTTAATTATGCACAATTATGCGAATTGAATCTTATTGTAAAGTGTTACCATGTAATTTGTCAGGTTGATTTAGTCTTGATTTAGACTTGAATAAAACCAGTTGATTTAGATGTTACCAAATGAAGGAAATTTTTTTGGTTATCTGACAAATAATTTTTTTAAGTGATAGTAGCAGGGCACATTTTATTTACTTACTTGATTAACTTGTACTATACATTTTTAACATAACATCCATTCCCATAAATGTTTGAATTCTAGCAGGTGAGGAGAGTCATGTGCAGACAGATAGCAGCAGAAGTGGGATGGGGCGGTCAGTGGGCTGGGAGGAATTTATAGCATAGGACGCAGTTGGATAAAGCAACCTGCTAAAACACAAATCATTTTCAATGAGAGGGGTGGGTCAGAACTAAGAGCTGGCATGATCTCATAAAACTGCCATACATTTTTCTCCCTTTAAATCTTTGTATATTTGTGTTCCAGGTTTGAATATTAGATATCAGTAATATATGCTGATTATGATATCAATGGGTCAGACAAATGGTTCAGGCAGCTTTTGTCATTGAATAGTTGCCTTTTGAAGCAGTACAGTGTCCCATTATATATCTACAGGCCACAGGCACACCATGCTCTTGTAGATTTAGATGTCTTGCCCACAGGCCTGACCTGTCTGGTGCCCTCCCTTTCACCCAGTGATTCATCATGCTTTGCCTATAGTCAGAAAAATAGATATAATGCTATACAATGACACAGCAGAAAAAGCTAAACAGCTGTTTTTTTAATAAGAGAAAGTGCAAAAGAGAAGAATATGTGATATTTATAGAATACAGTATTTATTCATTATTACTTTGGGCCTTTGCTTTGAGTCTTTTTGAATGTCTTGTTAACGACAGGCCATGTTAGTGGTATCATGTTTAAATAGAATGACCTTTTCCAACAATGAAATGTCCTTTAAACTACTATAATTTCCCACAGGAAAGAAATCACAAATGAGATTGCATTAATATCTCAATTATTCATTCCTCCTAGACAGAAATAATAAAAAGACCCCAGTTATCTTACATGTGCCTTCTCTAGAGTTTCATGAGATTTCATCAATGTTAAAACTGTGCTCAAATTTGCAGAAATACCAAAGTCTGCAATTCAAATAAAAAAAAATGTTATGTGAACTCAACAAATTCTTTCAAGACCAAACACTATTGTACAAAGTTGATACTTAAATGAACATTCCGGGTTCAATACAAGTTAAGCTCAGTCGACAACATTTGTGGCATTAAGTCTGACTCGTCCCTCCTTTTCTTTAAAATTTTTTATTTTTTTTGGTTCCAATGAGGCACTTACAATGGAAGTGAATGGGCCAATCCATAAACATTAAAATACTCACTGTTTCAAAAGTATAGCCACAAGAGGTAAACAATAGGTATGCGTGTTAACATGATTTTAATGTGATAAAGTCGCTTACTAACATTTTCTGTGGAAAGTTTTAGCCAATTTTATAACTTTGTTGCCATGATGATGTAATGTCAACAAACCCTAAAACGACTGTAAAAATGATGATATAAACAACTTTACAGCTCAAATAATACATTAGTTTTAACAGAGAATTAATGTAAGTGCTTTTATAAAATTATAATCTTCACATTTCTGCCTTAAATCCCTTAAACTGTGGTGCATTTTTGGGCTGCCGCCCACAATTTTTCACACTCAAATTTAAAAGCTCACAATTCACACATACTGTGGACTAAATGCAAAAAATTGGTCTAATTTTTTTTTCAGAAATCCCCCCAAATAAAAAAGACTCCAATTATTCATAAATAATATTGTATGTGTTTATAATCTTATGATAAACAGAAGGTTTTTTATCTTTTTTTCCCTCCTAACTTTGTAAACATGTAATTCTGGTTCTTTTCACTCTTATTATTTCATTCCACTAGATCGCAGCAAGCACAAGAACATTTTTTTCTCTATCACCTTCCATCACAATATACAGATCTGAAATATAGTTGGCGCTCTAACGCATTTTAGCCATCAAAGATGTGCTCATCCAAGTAATTTTCAGTTCATGCACCACCCTCATTATTTCATCTAATATCTCGGTCTCTGAGTGGACTAGAAGCTGAATCTAAAGGCCATTAGAGAGCTGAGATGATATATAATATACTTTTCTGATGATTTGTTTAGCATGCTTTTCCTGCTGGATGGCTTTTTTTTTTTTTTTTTTTTTTTTTTTTGGGGCATCTCAGTTATAACATTAGATTATTCAGCCAAGCAAGCTCACAGACAAGAAAAAATTGCTAATTTTTTAGAAAACTGCTTAAGGTAATAGCAGATATAAAGTTTTTAGCTATTTGGGGCTTACAGCAGCAGTGATCGGCACATAAAAGAGACATTTGTATTTGATGACTTACAGAAATCATATTGCAAATTGTCATTCTTTTGAAAATCTTTCAAACTGTGGTATTAGGGCAACAAAAGAAACTGTACATTCATGAGAATGAGAGCATTCATTTAATATATGATTTGTCCATTTAGGTGGTATGTGAAGGACTTTTATATTTTATATAACTATTTCTACCCCATTACCTATAGGGGGCACTAATATTCAACACAAATTTTTTGAGGCCTTATTATGTTATTTTATGTAATATAAACGCAAATGTGAAAGTTCAGATTCTAAGCTTTCAAATGAAACCTCATTTGACCGACTTATGTATACAGAAACTTTAACATTTTAAGCATAAACTTTTTCCCCAATATAGCACCTCACTTTGGACCCGCCGGTGAAGTTTAAGGGGTTCCCTCCAAAAATTGGCCACATTTACTTCCATTGTAAGTGACTCACTGTAATCTCGATTTTTGCATTTTCTAAGAAAAGGAGGGACGAGTATAAATAATTTTTTGTGGTAATCAACATTATGCCACAAATGCTGTTAATTGAGCTTAACTTGTTTTGAACTTGGAATATTCCTTTAAAGGTGAGATGTCTAATTTCTTTTCCTCTAGCGACACCAAACAGAATTGCTAAAATAGTGACAGATTTCCCAGACACTCCCCCCATCTCCTATTGGTCAGACAACCCGATAGTCCCGCCCCAAACTCATGCCATTATTTAAGCCAGTATTTCTATGTTGGGCTGGTTGGAATTCTCAAACAGTGCTATGTTTTGAGAGAGCCATGGTGTTTAAAAACAGAGAAATCCACAGAAAAGTGGCTTACTTAAAGCTTTCTCTGCATATTAAGTGCTAGGAGAAAGTATTTTAAAGGTAAATTACATATTTGACCTTCAGATTAAACAACTGAGGACTCCATTAAGTCTCCAGAGCAATAAAAGAGCAACCACTGAACAATAAAAAATGTCCTTGAATACTGACGGGTTCCAAAAGTTCATCTGTAAGGAATCTAGGAACCAGATACAGTTTTATGTTAGCATGGTTGGTTGAAGTAGTGCTTGCTAGAAAAAATGTCCAAAAGTAGCTTCCGGGTTCCTATTGCTATTTTAGTAGAGACAATGTGGTTTCCATGGACACTTGCATGGTGTCCATGCCAACGGCAGGTTTGGAGCACTGCAAGCGTGTAAGCTCGCATGCCTGTGAGGGACTTGTAGCAGAGTGTTCAAGGGGACAGTGGCAACCTTTCTTTACCTCTCCCACCTGTACCCACTTGTGCACTTCCCTTGGAATCTCCATGGCAGCGGGAGTGCAGTTGTTCACATTCCATCCAGTCACCCATAGATGACAGAGAGGATTGTGGGTACTCTAGACTGGTAGGGAACCAGTGCTGAGTGGCAGGGTAGGTATTAAGTGGTTACAAGATGATATGCGGGTAAGAGAGTGTTTTGTTTGTGTTTATCCATTGATCTCCATGTTGATTGGTGCCTCAGTAGCCTTTAAATCCCCCGCTGCTGCACTGGGGCTGTGATCGCACATACTTTACACATGCTCCTAACACCCTGCAGCTGTCAAGTCTAATCAGGACAAGACAAGTGTGTGTGTGTTTTGTGTGTGTGTGCACATGTACCCCTAATCAGTAGAGAGTTATGTAATCATATTTAATTAAGGCTTAATTACAGATGCCGCTAAGTGAGAGTGCGACAACTTAAATGGATAATTCACCCAAAAAGGGACATTCTGTCATCATGTACTCTTATGTTGTTCCTATCCCATATGACTTTCTTTTCTCAGTGAAACTCAAAAGGAGATGTTAAGCATTGTATTTGAGGAATGTTAGCCTCAGTTAGCATTCACTTTCATTGCATTTTTTTTACCATATTATTAAAGCGAATGGTGACTGAGGCTAACAGGGCCTCAAATGAAAGAAACTCAAATGGGTTTGGAATGACATAAGGGTCATATTTGGGTGAACTATCCCTTTAACTCTCTTAGAGTCAACCCCTTAACACACACACATGTCAGGAACACATATTCCACCTTTTTTAAATTCCACCCTACTAGTTCTTTCCCTCAGCGCCTCATTTTATCTCACTGTATTTCTCAAGGACATCTGAACAGGAATAATGCACAGCATGGAAATCTTTGTCATAACTGAAAATAGAGTCAGATATTCTAAAAGCTCTTCTTAAAGTGGATCGTATCTAGCTCAGTGTGCTGCTGCAGTGATCGCAGTGAATACATTCTCATGTCCTCCCAAGCATCAAATCTGCCCTAGTTTCGCCAGCGAACCGTGCTCTTGGGCTAATGCTAGGCCATTGCTAGTAGCTTTCACAGGCTAAAGATCACTCAGGGTTTATCTTGTAGTTTATGCTAAAGCTAAGTAAAACTATTAGGTGTGTGTTACAGACATCTGTGTGTGAGGTTCTTACATTTGTGGAGTTGTTGGGTGTTAAAGGTGTGTGCTTTTCATTAGTTGTACCCTGGGTTTGGTTTTATCTGTAATGGAAAAATAATGTTACAGCAGTCAGGGGGGCACATTAATTATTTACCCTGCACTGCACACTGGCTACAAAAGAGTTATGCAATACGAACTTTGACAGGTAGAGATAAAGAAATGTTAAGTGTGTGCGAACATCAGAGAGAAAATAGGTCTTACATTTGCAAGTGTGCGTGTTATAATGGCCCCCCCAAAAGTACTTGGGCACTTAAAAATTATGAAAATATTTGCTTAACAAAATATCAAATCAAGTGATATCTTTAAGCAAATTATGTTAGACTTTTCTCAGAACTAACTTTATGTCTTTTAACCCAACTGCTCCCAAGGTCATTTTCAGGCAGTGGTTTTCAATCCTGGTCCTTGCATTCCTCAGCATTGCAAAGTTTAGCTGCTTCCCTTATCTAACACACCTAGTTAATTTCATTGATCACTCTACTAATAAGCTAAAGAGTTTAATCAGTTGTGTTAGATAAAGGAGACATTCAGAATGTGCAGCGCTGGGGTATACCAGAAGAACTAGGATTGAGAACCAATGAGCCATTTATATGCACAATCTTACATAAATAATGCATAACCCTTCTGTTATGTTTAAAAATTATGACAACTGTGATATTCGGGTCAAAAATGGCCCGTATAGAGAACAATAGATTTTCAGTAGATTTACAGCACACATATCTATTAATTATGAACATGAAAATTGGCATAGGCTAACCTTCATGTTTTAACACTGAATACAGGCTTATATAGTAGCATTTTAACTGGAAAGAGCGCCACCTATATGTCAGTTGTGGTACTACACATGTACAGTAGATATACAGTAAATCCTTAGCTTTACTGTAAGGATTAACAGTACTTAAAATAAGCTGATATGTATATTACTTAGAAACTATATTAGGTTTGAAAGAAAAACAGAATCATGATTAATATTCTGCAACATTACAACCAGGAATATTGCAAAAAAGAACATATATTATTGTACAGTAAATACATTGTCAGCATTGTCAAATCAACATTGTGTAATTGAACAACTACAAATAACTGTGTGTGTGTGTGTGTGTGTGTGTGTGTGTGTGTGTGTGTGTGTGTGTACACTGCACACAGATTTGGCAATATGTGTAGGTGTGAGTTTAATATCTGCAAATGTTAACCCAATAAAGCTGTGCGTATCATATTTCATACATGATTTTCTAAAGCCTCTATATAATCAGCATGATAAATACTTTATAGGTACATACGTTGTATGCAATGTACAAGATGTCAACTGCCTCCTGGTGAAAGTTTCTGTGCATCTGGAAGTAGAAACCTTGTAATATCATTTCTAAAACGTTTGCCTTCATATTTTTATGCACATATCTTTTGTGATGAAAACTTTGCTGATTTTGATAAAGTAAAAGTAACGATAATGTTTATTATGTTTTTAAAATGAGAGAGAGAGGACATTCTTCACTCACGAGAAGCTTCACAGTTGCACTGAAAACTAGCATTATTTACCCCCAGGTCAGATTTGACCCAAACATAAAAGGTGGAGACAAAAGTTTGACATTCCAAAAATATAAACAAATATTACAAAAACCTAAACACGGTTTTCATTTATTGGGGTAACATCATAAATGGTTTAAGCATAAACCAACTGACACATCTAGATTTTTTCCCATTACTCACAATTTGCGTTGCATGTAAACACCATTACCAGAGTTCTTACAGGTTTATCCAATGTGCACATGTTGTGCACATCCCTGTTTACATTTTAATGTCAAAAACAGATAATAACCTGATTATTTCAAGCCTCATTTAAACACGTTTTTCTTGTGTTGTCAGATTATTTTAATAAGCTGGTAGTTTTTTGTTTATCAGCATATTGCTGTGCATGTAAACATGTCATGTAAACAAGTCAGTCACCCTAAAATTCACACAGATACTCTAACTAGCAGAGTGACTGCATTCCATTCAACATAAAAAGTTTGAATTTCTAACTTCTTACTTTGAAAAGTGTAAAAAAAAGAACACCTCTTGAAGTTGGACTTCCAACTTGGAAACTTGAATGGAAAGCCATAGCTACCATTTCGGCAGCATCGAGGGAGATGTACAAATCTTCACTTTTAAGCAAATAAAATGCATCACTAAGCCAAACTTACTACTTTACATGATAATACAACCTGTTTACATGCAGAGACCGGTGTGTACAACACGGAAAATGATCCTCTCTGTTAATGCTGTAATCGTTCAACTGCAAAATAAACGCTAACACTGCATAACATTGTTTATCATCTGCAATATGATTGCCAAACAAACACCTGCAAAGCTAATGGTAGTGTTTCCATTCTGTTTATTTATGCGCCATCTTCTGAGCATCAAGCAATGAATCTTCTTCATGGTCAGCAGTCGGAGAGACAAAGTAGGAATTGGATGGTACACAGCCTGATCACAGGTGTAGTTCAATACATTAACTATGGGCATGTTAGACAACTAGAAAGTGTCTAAATACCTTTCGTCTTAATTTTGAACAGTGTAAACATTTTTAACTCTTTGAAAATGTCTTTTAGTAAAATGTTTTAATTTAAAAGTGTATCTTTATTAAAAACTAAATTCCACTTGGTTTGATATTTTGTAATAGAATGCAATGACATTCATGTATTTATAAGTGTGGCTTAATTGTGCAAATACATTTTTAGCCACTGTTATTAAATGCGGGTGTGTACGGGAGAGTTTGAGGGTGTGTGCTTATGTGTGTGTGCCCATGTGTAAATGGATCTCTGTGTGTGTGTGTGTGTTGAAGAGAAAGAGTTGTGAACCTCAGAGGGAGCTTGTGCTATCGCACTTCTCCTACACGCAGTCTGTCAGTATATCAGTCATAAACTCTATGAACTCATCTCACAAACAGAAAACTACTCTACACGTGTGTGTGTGTGTGTGTGTGTGTGTGTGTGGGTTTAGGTGGTTTACAAGGAAAAAATTTTAGGTTACAAACTGGTAATTACAAGGGTATTATGCTATACATGTGGTTTTTGAGGACCTTTCTAGTGTCTCCATAATTCAATTCGCTTAAAAAACATACTAAATGATGTTTTATTGAAAATGTAAAAATGCAGAAATGGGTAGGGTTAGGGCATAGAATCTATAGTTCATACAGTATAAAAATCATTATATCTATGGAGGGTCCTCATAAGGATAGCTGCACCAACGTGTGTGTGTGTGTGTGTGTGTGTGTGTGTGTATGAAAGCATGGAAACATGGAGCATGGAGGAATTTAAAAGTAGACTGATTCTTGTCGTCAACCCCCCCTGCTGAGTTAAACCAGTCTCCCCACCACGCTGGCCCGAGCTCTTTATTTCTCTCCTCTTCTACATCACGCCATCTCCCCATCACACTGATCCCTCTCTACTGAGCCAACTCACATTTCCACTCTCTCTCTCTTTTCATCTTCCTCTGAATCTCTCTCTCAGCCTTTCTCTCTTTTTTTCTTTTACACATAGAGATGGTAGCATCTTTATATTGAGGATGTTTGTCACTGTTGTGGGTTTGAGTCATGGCGATAAAACATTGCTCACTGCCTGGATTAACTATGTAATTGTTCTTCCATACAGCAAGCAAGTCATATAGTGACTCATCCTCTCTCTTTTTCTTTTTGTCTCTTTCCCTTGTTCTCTCCATCTCCGCATATCTTCAAGCTGTGTTTAAAGCATGTTGTGATAGTTACAGACTTGACAGGCTCATTAAAAACCCTCACATTCTCAAAAAACATCTCATCGCTTAAAACAATCATAAACAAAGCAAATAAGCATCGCTGCAAGCTTGAAACCATCGCGTTTGCGTGTATGAGTGCATCCGTTTCCCTTACAACTTTGTTGGGGAAATGCATGGTGCAGGTCAGCAGCGTGATGTGTATATTCCGGAAGACTAATTCATTAATTTGCTGTTTGCTATCCGTCAGTCACCCGGAATAATCCATCGGGAGGGGCCAGTGCGCTTTCCTTTGCCGAGTGAAAATTGGATTTTGGATGAGCGATCGCGCGGCTTAAACTTCCACCAGCTTGCTGTCTATTAAGCGCACCCCCCACATCACGCACACACTCGAAGCTCAGAGCCAGTCTAGAGACACAACAAATACATATACACAAATATACATACTCAAGGTTTAAAAGTTACATAAAGCCCAATACATATGCACATGGTGCCTGTTGTATTACCTAAAGCAATCTTGTGCTTGAGAAAAGCCAACTGAACAATAACAGTCAGCATAATCACCAGAGAGAGAGAGAAATACACACCTCTGTGACTCGAAGGAAATGAGCTGGAATGTGGAGCATCATGGCCACATGGGGAGAGGAGGATCTGGAGAGAGGGATGAGGGCAGGATTGATGGATAGAAAAAAAGAGTCAAGAGGAGAGCAAAAAAAGAGTGGAAACGAGAGCTCTCGGGAGACCGAGACCATTCTCGCTGAGATGTTGATGGCGGGATGCTGGAGTTTACTCATCCAATCATGAACGTGTGGGAAGACAGAGAGAGAGAGAGTGCCTCATCAGAGGTGCTTGGCTTCACTTAATATTGATAGTGAAAATAATGCTGTGTGTGTGTGTGTGTGTATGTGTGTCTGTGTGTGTGTGTGTGTGTGTGTCTGTGTCTGTGTGTGTTTCAGCTCCTGTGACTGAAGAGCCCCCCAGGATTCTGTTCCCCCCTGAAAACAAGCTCCTCATAATGGACATGCAGCTCGGTAAGAACAGCTTTTGTGTGTATGAGTGTGAGGGTACTGTATGTATGGAATGGTATACTACTTACTATTTATGAAGTAGTATGCACTATTGGGAATTTTTTTTTTTTTTTTAAGTATTGCAACATTTGACCTCACAATACTGTTGATGTTGATATTCTCATGCCAAGAATCAGTATTATTTGTTACATTTTTCTCTCAAATATTTTGGGAAAAGAGATTTACCACCATACAGAGCAAGTCTGAAAGCAAAACATACTGTAGCATAAGGTCAGCGCCAATGTTGGGTCTGTGTGTCAAGTTACTCAAAATAAGTAATCCACTATAAATTACTAAACAGATTACTAATTACTTCATTTAAAATGTAATCACGTAATGAATTATTTTACTTTTAAGTTACTTTCTAAATCACTTTTCCTAGAAAAGTTTCTTAGTTTACACTCAAATTCAAAATGTCTATTTCCTCATTATTCATTGTCGTTCACCCTTCAGCTTTCACAGAAATGCTAATGCTAATAATATAAAATTTATATTTTAAATGTATTATATGTATTACTTTAGTGCCTTACTTTTATAAAAATGCACTACTTTTTTACTAAAATGTAATTAGTTTACAGTAACTAATTACTTTGTAATCGAATACACCCAACACTGGTCAGCGTACTCTTAATTGTTTCTATTCGACCAGCTGAGAATATAATTGCACAAAGCAATGATGTCCAGTGCAGATGAAAGAGAAATAAGTGAGTAAAATATAGCAATACTGTATATCAAATTTTTGAATAACTATACTCTAAACATAAATAATTGTAATATAATCAGTTTGTGACCCAGATATTAGGCATGCTTCATACACAATCTTACACCAATTATGCTTAATAAGCCAAAAACCTGTAAGGTCATGTAAACACCTTAAACTGGTTTATTTTATCAAGGTAACGTTATACTGTAATTGATTTTTAAAAACTGTTCAGCACACCTCTATTTTTGCCCATTACTCAGAATTCACGTTGCATTTAAACACCTTTATGCACGTTCTTACTGGCTTATCCAATGTGCGCGATGATGTGTGAATGACTGTTAATGATTTTGAATAGTTTACATTTTAAATAGTTAGAGATAATTGAGAGTATGTTGACCTAATACTACAGCATGTTTTGCCTTTTTAGAATAATCTGATGATTTCAAGTCTCACGTAAACGTGGTTTTCTTATGTTGTCGAATTTTTTGAATATGCTGATATTTGATAGTTATCAGCATATTAGTGTGCATGTAAACACACTCATTGACATAATATTGTATCAGCATAAACACCACAATCTGCTAGACTCATTAATTGATGTTACTGCCAATAAACTTGTATTAAACATGCAAAATAACAAAATATTTCTGAGATTAAAGCTAGACTCTACTCATTGAATTAATCATTTAGGGTCAAGCTCACGTTTTTCAGTGGAAATTCAAAGTACATTTTAAGAGCCGAGGTGGTAGGATCGGTGGACTAATGCTGCATAGTCCCTGCAAAGTATGCCAGATTATGGTTGTCTTCTGCATACTCCAGAACCTAGCACTTGAATTGCCCCATACAAAGTAGGTCAATTCTCCCATACAAATTGCGATCAGCACAAATATTGTGGGTGTGTTTGGTCCATTACCTGATTTGCATAATTCCTTTAGTGAGTCAGGTGGTAAAACAATGCATGCAAATAAACATTTCCATTAGCTGATGCAATTTATTCGTTTTTCTCGATTCATGAATTTCCCTCTCAACATAGTGAGGTCATGTGACAACAGTGTAGCAGTTCAAAAATGTTTATCATTGTATATGGCATTCTGTTTCACATACTGTTTAAAAACATTAGTAGGCAGTATGCGATAGATACTGTGCAGTATGCATTAAACAGTACATTACTGTTCCATTCCCAATATGACTGTTTTAAGTAATTGTGTTCATGTGTAAACATGATTAAAAATGAGGGATGTTGTAGAAATCAGTTATTGACTGCTCAAACACACAGAGAAAAACACAAATATACACACATAAACACGTTTCAACAAATGAGGGATTATTTTATGTAATTCAGCAGACATCAAACTGTTACGAAAAGAAACTCATCAAGAATGCTTAAACTCACGCCACACACTGTTATACGCAAGCTGAGCAGCAGCAGTAGGCCAATTTGTGTGTGTGTGTGTGTGTGTGTGTGCGCGCACATACCGACTGAGAAAGGAGTTCCCCTGCTAGACAGATAGCTGCTATAGTCAGCATTATGATGCTATGTTGTTTGCGCCCTGAATGGAAGTCGTTCTCATAAATGCAAATCCTCTATGCTAATTATCTGCTGTTGTCTCCCAACAATAGCGGCTCCATATGGTGCCGAAACATTTACTGGGCCCTCTGTTGGATTTCAGTGTATGTGTGTATGTATGTGTGTTGAACTGAGCTCCGTGCATGCACTTGCCTTTATATATGAAACAGACAGAGATATGCTTTTTCACGCATGTGCACTGGTCTGTTAGCTTGTGCATTGAACTGAACCATGTGTGTGTGTTTATGTGGTGTATGGAGACGCGTCTGTTTGTTTGGCGGAGACTCTGGATCCAGGCATGTTGGAAACAGGAGCAGATTGGGGCATATTGTGATGGCTCTGACCATGTTCTGCCTTCAGAATGAGCAGAGAGAGAGAGCAGAACACCGCTCAGCGATTGGAGACACACACTGACCACATGATTAGTCATTTGAGGATTAGACGATGATGTGTGTGTGTGTTGCAGGCAGGCAGCTGAACTAGTAATAATAGAAAGCGGTGGAGTTGAGCTCTGCAGATTTAGGTACTGTATTGTATGTTGCTCTTGAAACTGTTGCACTTTGTCCTTGCTCTTTGCTCTCTCTCTATATATATTACATTTTAATTCAATTTAGGGTGCTTTTAGGCATGACAAAAAACTGTATATTTGTATTTCCAAATATTGCATTATGAGAAATTGTGCAAATAAAAAAATAAAGTAACAATTGTGCAAGTAAACAAGTGATATTGCAAAGTAAAATAAGATAATAATAATAGTGTAGAATCAATGAAGAAAGTAGCAATGGAGGAGTTTATCAAAATGTAATACATTAATTTAAATTCAAGAAACATGAATCAAATAGATAATTAAGAAGGATACGCTAAAGATGAAAAACAAGACTAAATATGCCAGTAATTGTTATTTTGAACATTAAAGGTGTCATATCATGAGGAATCAGATTTGTATAGATCTTTTGAGATAAAGGAGTTCATTGTATTATTAAAACATTGTAACAGTCCCTTTCATAATTCAGAATTTCAGGTTGATGAAAATTATGTGACTGTGGTGACCTTTTTGCAAAATGACAGGTTAATTACATGTATTACAGCAGTTCCGTGGTGAAATGTCCACTGTGTGGCACTAGAAGTGAGTTAAGTGATCTCCCAAATAGATGAGGTTTTTTAAGTTAATGCTCTATCACGTTTCAAATCAACAAAACCTAGCACCCTACCCTTAAACTAAACTTAATCAGTAGTGTCATAAAAGCAAACGTGAGATGAAAAACTCAACTGCTGAAGCAAATGTGTTATTTTGTGGTGCTTCTATGACACTTTCGGCTCACATGTTCACTTCAGGACTCTGACTACCTTGGCCCTTCGCGTTGCAAGTTCAACACTTTCAGTTAATGTTAGTGCAACTTGATTGTGCCCGAATAAGCTAATGAACCGCTAATCTGCCATTTTACTTATGTTTTGTGTCAAGGTGAATAAAAGTGTTTTATTTCACCAGGAAACTGACGTTATATGTACAACTAGCCATGCAAAAATTATTGTAAAAAAGTTTAGGTATAGCAACATGATTCAATGATTCAACAAGGGGCCTCGGGTATAAATGTTGCGTACACACAAAAGTGTTGCGTACAGCGCCTCTCAGGCTCACGATAGGATTTAAAAAGAGTAAACTTGATGTGAAAATGAGTGCACCACCACGCAAGCTCGTGTACGCACTGTTTTGCTGTGTTTGATAAATTACCGACGCCACTGGCAAAAGAGTGCAAGAACAAGTGATATTCCACATCTGTAATAACAGTAGCTGCGTCCCAATTTGCCTACTTATACCATGCCCTTAAAGTGTGTACTCTTTTTATGATGGAAAAGTGTCTACTTTTTAGTGACTAGTAGCAAATAATTGTGCAAGTATTGGGACATGAAAACAAAGACTCCTCAGTTGCATTGTTACATGCATCCTGTCACCATACACCGACCTCAATCATCATGTTACAGATATCGTCATTAAATGTTTACTAAGATTCATTCATTATTCTTCATTGCATTTCGTTTACGATACCCTAGAATGCTTCCAACCATATTGGAGAAGAAACAACGCGTAGTTGAAGATCTGTCGCGGAGTGTTTCTTGTGGAGATCCTCTGATGTTTTGATGTAATGATGCATGTAGTAAGGTAGTTAATGCAAATCAAACTTACCTCTTTTCCTATCATTATCTCTATTCAGTGTGTGATGTTCACAATGTGTTACAGATTAAATATAACACAGATGAGAGAGGTCACATGACGCCATGCAAGGAGCAGACGTGTGAGCGACGAGCTCTGCGTACTTTGCTGAATTTTCGATTATTTTCATATTATAATCTGGTGAAATTTGATACACCCAGTTACACATTTGCCCTTTGTTGCAAAACATGGCAAAGAAGTCAAAATCCTCGGACTCTGGAGACATTAAAAGACACTTACGTGTTCGGGATGAAAGCCCCGGCAGGCCTACAGACCGGGGACTCGATTTGGATGGCGCGGCGGGAGAAGGAATCCAGTGTCAGTTGTCCAACATGTCGGTGATGTTGACGAAGATTCTTGCTGAATTGGAGGATCTCGCTGTAATACGTCGATCGATCACAGCGATGGAAATAAAATTCTCCGGGTTAGGTACAAGAGTGACTGATGTTGAAAAATGAATCGATTTTTTGGAGTCTTCGGAGAGGGAATTAACCGCTAATCCGCCCGCGACCAAAGTTGATCTGGAACATCTCCTTGAAAAGCTTGAAGATCTTGGGAATAGAAGCCGCAGGAATAACGTTCGAATTGTTGGAATTCCTGAGCATGAGGAGGGCAGAGATATGGTGAAATTCCTAGACAAGTTTTTCTCGAGTCTGCTCGACATAACAGGCCACAAGCTGGAAATCGAGCGTGTTCACAGAGTGCCGGCTCGGAGATCTGCTGAAGGAGATAGGCCCCGATCGATTCTGGCCAGATTTCTGAGATCATCCGATAAAGATCTTGTGTTGCGCCAGGCGAGGAGCAAAGGGAAGCTTTCTTGGAAGAACCATAACATTTTCTTGTTCCCGGACTTTGCGAGTGCGACAAGTGAGAAACGCAATCGGTTCAAGGAATGTAAGAAACTCAGAAAAAGGATTTCTTACATCAGAAAAAGATCTCGTTTGCTCTAATGTTTCCTGCCAAACTGAGAATAGAAACGAAGGTCGGTCGCAAAGTATTTAAATGTCCAAATCTGGCAATATCTTTTATAGAATCAATGTCTGAGTAAACCATTGGATGTTTCTCATGTGAGTGGGCTTTTGCGTTGGCTCCGCCGAGCGGCTGGAGCTTGTTTTGTGAATAACACTTTTCCTTAAAGAAACTTTTGCATTGATGAAAGGTTACTTTTGCATTGAAGTTCCTGGACAGATTGAGAGTAGACACTATGGATGACCGCAAAATATCTACATGCTGCTCACACAAAGGATGTCTTTTATGAAGTTGACGGATTATGTAAATCATGGTATATACTTTTATGCGGCCTCCGAGTGAATTGACTTGATCATCCGGGGAACTGGGATGCCGGTTTTGTTTCTTTTTGTATTGGTTCCACCTAGCGGCTGGAGCTTGTGCTATTGAATAACAGTCCTTTGGAACAGCTGTGGATTAATCTGTTCGTTCTTCGTACTTATTCCTCCTGCTGGCTGTAGTTTGTTTTGTTGAGTTTTTTTTTTTTTTTTTACGAGACTTTGGAATGATTATGTCATCCGCTGAACTCATAACAGCCGGCTCACTGAACATTCGTTTGTCTGTCCGAGGAATCTGAACGGTTTTATATCAGCTGAAATTTGTTTTGTGGAAGATCACACCTTTGAGACTGTTCTGTAAATGAATCTACATGTTCTTTGTGTTCATTCTTCCAATTGACTGGGTTTATTTTACAATGAATTTTCTGTTATGTAATTTTGCCTCACAAATTTGTGAGGCAAAATTGAGCAATCCGATGGCAAAGTTGTCGTGTGGACTCGTGTGCGTACATGGACCTTTTGAGTTTAGAGGGATTGTCGCCGGTTGGTGCTGTCGTGCACTGGGTTAATGCGCACGTTTTTCTTTTTTCTGTTTGTTTTGTTTGGGGGGGGATGTTCGGGGGTTGATTATTTCACTAATGGGGAATGTGGTCTGTATAATTTTGTTTTTGACACACAATTTATTTTGTCTACTATATCAAAATGTCAAAAATTAATATGAGTGTACTATCTCTCTCCACATGGAATGTAAATGGGTTGGGGCACCCCATAAAAAGAAGGAAGGTTATTTCTTTTCTTAAACGTAAGAAATATGATATAGTGTTTCTTCAAGAAACACATCTCTCCCCGCAGGAAGCTGAAAAATTTGGGAAGATATGGGGTGGACATGTTTTCTTTAGTACTGGCTTAAGTAAGAGCAAGGGAGTCATTGTATTGGTAAATAAACATTTACAATTCAAATGTCTCAAACAGATTAAAGATAAATTAGGAAGAGTCATTATTGTTTTAGCTGAAATTCAAGGGCAAAGGTTGATTTTGGCTAATATTTATGCACCTAACGCTGATGATCAGGGCTTTTTTATAGATCTTGAAGGGATGTTGCAAGCCGCTGGCACCTCTCATGATATAATATTGGGAGGAGACTTTAATCTTTTGATGGACTCAGTCCTTGATCACAGTGAAGCAAAAGTGTGCAAGCCCCCTAGAGCAACACTGACGCTTCACAGGATGTGTAAAAATCCTGGTCTTACAGATATTTGGAGACTTTTGAACCCATCTGGTAGGGACTATACATTTTTTTCATCAGTCCATAAGATTTATTCTAGAATAGATTTTTTTTTATATCCAAATCCCTCATTTCATCTGTTGTTGATTGCTCAATTGGAAATATCTTAGTCTCAGATCATGCTCTGGTGAATTTAGAGGTGATGCCACATATAGAGAAAAATAAATCTTATAGTTGGCGCCTTAATGTTTCCCTTTTGCAAAATCCTGATTTCCAACAAATGTTAAAGACTGAAATCAGTGTTTATATGGAGTCCTCAGTATCCTCTGTGGGCGTGGCTTGGGAGGCACTTAAGGCAGTTCTTAGGGGTCGGATCATACAGTATGCCTCATTCATCAAAAAATCCAAAGCACAAGGACTTGTGGAGTCGGAAGGAAATATTAAAAGTGCTGAGGCAGAGCTGAAGCACCGTATGTCATCTGATGGCCTCAGAGAATTGACCGGATTGAAATATAGATATAATACTATTTTGTCACAGAAAGTGGAGTTTTGGTTATTCAGGGCAAGACAGTCATACTTTGAGTCGGGTGATAAAGCAGGAAAACTTTTGGCTAGATATATAAAGCAGAGAGAGTCTTTTTCTATCATTCCCTCAGTGAAATCTGCTTGTGGTGAAATATTTACCTCGGCTATTGATATTAATAATGCCTTTAAAGAGTTCTATCTTGATCTCTATGGTTCCACGTCTTCATCCACTGATGAAGATATTAGGAACTTTGTGGAACCATTAGATCTCCCTAAACTGACGACTGAGCAAAAAAATTCTCTTGATTCTGAGATAACCTTGGAGGAGCTTGTTGAGGTAATTAAAGCCTTGCCTACAGGCAAGGCTCCGGGGCCTGACGGCTTTGCCACTGAGTTTTTCAAATCTTATGCTACAGAACTGGCTCCAGTTTTGTTAGAAGTTTATACTGATTTATTAAAGAATGGAAAGCTTCCACCAACCATGACACAAACCCAGATCAGTCTGATTCTAAAAAAGGACAAAGATCCAAGCAAGTGTAAAAGTTACCACCCAATTTCCCTGATCCAGTTAGATGTAAACATTTTGTCCAAAATTATGGCTAATCGATTAAGTAAATTTATGACATCAGGTGGGGTTTATTCGAGGCCGTAGTTCTCCGGTTGCTGCCATCTCTCTTGACGCCGAAAAGGCGTTTGATATGGTAGAATGGGATTATCGTTTTAAGATTTTGGAAAGGTATGGGTTCGGGAATACATTTATTGGTTGGATTAAGTTACTTTATAGACACCCTGTAGCAGCGGTGCAAACAAATGGGTTAATTTCAGATTATTTTACTCTGGATAGGGGCACCCGGCAGGGTTGCCCTCTTTCCCCATTATTATTCTGTCTTGCCCTGGAACCATTAGCAGCCACGATAAGAAAGGAGGATGATTTTCCAGGGGTGACGGCGGGAGGCGTAGTGCATAAGCTTCTGCTTTACGCAGATTATATTTTATTATTCGTCTCCGACCCCACTAGATCCATGACTTGTCTCCACAGAATTATTAACTCCTTTTCCAAATTTTCAGGATACAAAGTCAATTGGTCTAAATCCGAAGCTTTGGCTTTGACAGCGTACTGTCCAGTAACGGCCTTCCAGCCGGGTGCCTTCCAGTGGCCCAAACAGGGAATGAAGTATTTGGGAATTTTATTCCCAGCAAATTTGTCTGATTTAGTCAGAGATAATTCTGATCCCTTAATAAAAAGATTTTCGAATGATGTGGACAGGTGGGCTTCATTACACTTATCGATGATTGGGAAGGTTAATGTTATTAAAATGAATTGCATTCCAAAATTTAACTACCTGCTACAGTCTCTCCCTGTAGATGTCCCTCTCTCTTATTTCAAGCAATTTGATAGCACAGTGAAGTCCTTCATTTGGAATGGTAAACGTCCCAGGTTACATTTCAGTAAGTTACATAGGCCGATTGACAAAGGTGGGTTAGGCCTACCCAAGATGTAATTTTATTATTATGCATTCAGTCTTAGACCTTTGGTTCATTGGTCGCTTCCACCTGAGAGAGCTTCTCCCTGGTTTTGTATTGAAAAGGAAGTTCTTGCACCTATCTCGTCACTGCAAAGCCTTTCGATTAAACTAGCTGGAGAGGTTAAGTCGCAACCCGTTATTTTGCATTTGCACTTGATATGGACAAAAGTGTCCAGATTGTTTAATTCTGATATTTATTTAAACGTAGCCTCGAGCATATAGCTGAACCCTAAACTATGTATTAATAAGTCCCCTTTCTGTTGGTCAGATTGGATTGTGAGGGGGGTTAATACACTTGGTGACCTGTATGAGGGTGGAGTATTGAGATCTTTTGAAAATTTGATTCAACATTTTGGGATTCACAGATCTCAATTTTATAAGTATTTACAGCTGCGCCACCTGCTCTGCTCTATTTTTGGGAGTAGCATACAGCCCCCTAGAGCAGCAGATACTCTGGAAGTGGTGATTGCTGCTTTTGGGAAGGGTCATGAGGCATCAGTGTATTACTCCTTGTTAATTCAGAGTCTGGGGGACGGAGCTTTAAATTCTCTTAAAAGATTATGGGAGAAAGATTTAAACTTGGTATTGGAGGAGGGAGTGTGGGCAAGGATTCTAAAAAACATAAAGTCTGCATCTAGAGATGCAAGGGTTCACCTTATGCAATTTAAGATTTTACATAGATTTTATTGGACCCCCTCTACATTGTATAGGCTTGGTCTTAAGGACATACCCATCTGCTGGCGATGCCGTACTGAAGATGGAGACACCATCCATGTTTTTTGGGGGTGCCTTAAGATCCAAGAATTTTGGCTGAAGGTGCAAAGTTCTGTGTGTGATGTGTTGGGCACTCAGGTCTCGTTCTGCCCCAGTCTCTGTATTTTGGGAGATAGGGAGGTCATGGATTTGGTAGATAAGTACATGAAGGACTGGGTTTTGACCAGTGTGATGATTGGTAGGCAGGTTATTTTGAGGAGTTGGAAGTCGGATGGAGCACCCTCGTTCCCAGAGTGGTGCGCAGAGATGGGGAGGGTGGCTGCCTTCGAGGAGGGGTCGAGCATTAGGATGGGGGTTAGGGAAACTTACAATAAGAAATGGGGCAATTATTTAACATTTTTGAGGGAATTTCGAGGTGGGGCGGTGGAGGGAGTAATTTAGTTTTTTTTTTTTTATTATTATTATACTTGATTATTGTATGTTATTTTATGTTGTTGTTTTAGTTTTCTGTGTGTGTGTGTCTATATTCTATTGACCACAGGGGTGTTCGTGAGGGGGTCAGGGTGGGTTGAAAGTTTGGTAAGGGGAGGGGATATAGTGGGGATTTAATGATTTAAAGTTTTTGATTCATTATATAGATGTTGTTGTATTTTTTGTGTTAATTTATGAATCAATACAAATTTTAATAACAATAAAAAAAAATTATATATAACACAGATAACAGTTATATTTAAAGATAAATATGTGATCTTATTATTCATAATTTTATGACATCATCAACTAAAGTAAAAACCTTGGATTATCTTGGATTATTGTTATAACAAGTCAGAAAGACGGAACATTTGAATGACATTGTGCTGGATCACTTTATTGTTTTTTTTTGTTTGTTTGTTTTGTTTTGTTTTGTTTTGTTTTTTTTTTCTGGCAGCATCAAATACGGTTTACATCATTACAACAGTCCCTTGAGAGAGAACCTGACCGCTATATTTCAGTGATACAATAAATGACAAAAATAAAATGAGAACAGACCCCAGGTTCATTTGATTCCTTTTCTGTTTTTGATAATCCCATTTTTAATGGATATGGTGCTGACACTTTTCCTTAAAGATTATTTTCGAGAAAGAAGCCCTTAAGAACACGCAAGAGCATCCATAATAAGCAGTACAAGTAGATGGACATACAAGAATACATGATGGTAAAATAAGGATTATTATTGTTTTATGTTGTAAAAGCATGATGAACTGATGAAGCGTGTCAGTCTCACCGCCATATACGTTTTTCACGCAATATTAGCTGAAAAAGTGTTCACGGATCCTCACTTCGAAAATCTACCAGAAATAGTAGACCATCTGGGCAATTTTGGGACACTCATTTCAACATACTATGATTCGGGACACCATAATTCTAATCTAGGATACTGTTTAGGGCAGATAGGGTGCAGATTGGGATGCAGGGAATGTAGCAGATGTACCGTCCTCTGTCTACAAATGGATTGTGGAAATTTAATGAAGCTTCATTATTACTTGCCAATTGTGTGCACTTTAGTAGTTACACTGAACATGAATAATTGATTCATGCATTATACATTTGTCCACGAAATCAACGTGTAAGCAATTAAATGAGTTGATATAAATGAATGCAGATGAATGCAGCTCTTAATTACAATGGCAGCATTAGCGCTTATAGAATACTTAGCGCTAGGACGGATCAGGAGGGAGTGTGTGTTTCTCAACCATGCATATTTTTTGGCCCATGAAGATGATTGGCTTATGAGCATAAGTTACAGTAGGTTAGGTTTAATCTTAATACACTGAAAAATTAATTCTAAATGGTGTGAGAATAAGTTAAATTATATAACAATAAGATTTATTCTAGAAATAATGAGATATATTCTCTGTTAACAAGTCTTAATGTACAATTATGTTTCTCAGGTAAATTTAACTTGATTGAACTGTTTTCCTGGTTTCCCATACTGTTAAAAGCAGTACTGTCACATATCTGGTTGGCAATATGCACATGGCAATTATATGTAGATGGGGTAATATGTTGTAAAAACAGGCATTGTACATACCATATATGGTTATTTCGGGGAGGAGATGGGGAGGGGAATAAAGCATGTGCATGTATGCATGTATTTTTCGCTAACTGGGATTTATAAAGGGAAGTTTGCGCAGGTTCTGCCGAATGTACGGTTTTATAAATCTGAAAACTTTTATGAAAACCCGTTTAGGCGTACGCCACATTATATGATAAAACCTACCCACGTCTTTATACATGAGGCCCCAGGTTTCAAAATGTTCCACCCCAGTGAAAAAAAAAAAACCTGCAAAAAAATCTGACAGATTAATATGAACACTTGGGTAAGGGATAGAAATGTGCTCAGCCTAATCATTGCAAGATAATGCAAAGCAGACACTATGAGTGCAAAACATCAGAAGAACTAATGATAAAAGTGAAATGTTGTAAAATTATAACAGTATAATCGGCCAAACCTTTTGTTGTTTCTGACTGTGTG